>NC_059208.1:11577675-11735175 GCF_020615455.1 Coregonus clupeaformis | reverse complement strand
TTCTCCCACGATTCCTGGTACCCGTCAAGGGACTTGCCCATGGCAGTCTTGAGGGTCTGGTTGGTCCATTCATCAAACCTGGAGGAGGGGGTAGGAAAGCGATATCTATTGACACTGTAAGATATTGAAATATGTCTGATTATGTACCATGGAAAAACTAAAACAAATTGTACTAAATAAATCAAATAAACCATTGGTGACATAATATATCTCTCTCAGAATGACCTTCTTGATCCAAACCAGTCAGGTTTCAAGACTGGTCATTCAACTGAGACTGCTCTTCTCTGAGTCACGGAGGCTCTCCGCACTGCTAAAGCTAACTCTCTCTCCTCTGCTCTTGTCCTTCTAGACATGTCTGCTGCCTTTGATACTGTGAACCATCAGATCCTCCTCGCCACCCTCTCCGAGCTGGGCATCTCTGGAGCGGCTCACTCTTGGATTGCGTCCTACCTGACCGGTCGCTCCTACCAAGTGGCGTGGCGAGAAGCTGTCTCCGCACCACGTGCTCTCACCACTGGTGTCCCCCAGGGCTCAGTTCTAGGCCCTCTCCTATTCTCGCTATACACCAAGTCACTTGGCTCTGTCATATCCTCACATGGCCTCTCCTATCATTGCTACGCTGACGACACACAACTAATCTTCTCCTTTCCCCCTTCTGATAACCAGGTGGCGAATCGCATCTCTGCATGTCTGGCAGACATATCAGTATGGATGACGGATCACCACCTCAAGCTGAACCTTGGCAAGACGGAGCTGCTCTTCCTCCCGGGGAAGGACTGCCTGTTCCATGATCTCGCCATCACTGTTGACAACTCCGTTGTGTCCTCCTCCCAGAGTGCGAAGAGCCTTGGCGTGACCCTGGACAACACCCTGTCGTTCTCCGCTAACATCAAGGCGGTGACCCGATCCTGTAGGTTCATGCTCTACAACATTCGGAGAGTACGACCCAGCCTTACACAGGAAGCGGCACAGGTCCTAATCCAGGCACTTGTCATCTCCCGTCTGGATTACTGCAACTCGCTGTTGGCTGGGCTCCCTGCCTGTGCCATTAAACCCCTACAACTCATCCAGAATGCCGCAGCCCGTCTGGTGTTCAACCTTCCCAAGTTCTCTCACGTCACCCCGCTCCTCCACACACTCCACTGGCTTCCAGTTGAAGCTCGCATCTGCTACAAGACCATGGTGCTTGCCTACGGAGCTGTGAGGGGAACGGCACCTCCGTACCTTCAGGCTCTGATCAGTCCCTACACCCAAACGAGGGCATTGCGTTCATCCACCTCTGGCCTGCTGGCTCCCCTACCTCTGCGGAAGCATAGTTCCCGCTCAGCCCAGTCAAAACTGTTTGCTGCTCTGGCACCCCAATGGTGGAACAAGCTCCCTCACGACGCCAGGACAGCGGAGTCACTCACCACCTTCCGGAGACATTTGAAACTCCACCTCTTTAAGGAATACCTGGGATAGGATAAAGTAATCCTTCTACCCCCCCTCCTCCAAAAAAAAAAAAAAAAAAATGTAAAGTGGTTATCCCACTGGCTATAAGGTGAATGCACCTATTTGTAAGTCGCTCTGGATAAGAGCGTCTGCTAAATGACGTAAATGTAAATGTATATAACCTATAACATCCGTACCTTGTTCCAGCGTTCATGACCTCGGTCACTCAAGATGACCTCAGGAGAACCGTGGGTGTTGAAGATGTCCATCATCGCCTTGGAGGTGGCCTCGCCAGTTTCGTCCTTGATGGGTATCATACAAAACGAAAATCAATATTTGGTTCCAAGCACCCTTTTTAATGGGTAAGAGAAGAAAATGTAGAGTTAAGCACGTTCTCTTCCTTTACTGACCTTAATGGGTATTGCCTCCACCCACTTAGTAAAGTGATTGGTCGCCGTCAGACACCAGCTGTTGCTGTTCCTGGATTTCGTGAAGGCTCTAATGAGGTCCACCCCTAACATCTAAAGCGTTAGAGAGAAGATGACTTGATTCTTACCCGTATCTGTGTCATACAGTATGCAGATGTTCATATTTTTAAGGATACACACACACACATTCTATAATATTGAACTCTGCTGTGGTCAAATAAAGCAACCATTACAAAACAACTTATCAGGGCAAAATTTGAATTGGGACACTTCCCAATCATGTGCCATGGTGAAACAACTTTGATGGGCTTCAACGCCGGTGCCAATGTCTTCACCCTCTCAAACTTCTGGCAGGCTAGACAGGGTACTGACCTTTAAGCAAAAAGTGACAATTTGAAACATTGTGTGCTCTCTGATATGACATTCATTGAAATCACAATAATTTCAGATATAATAGAACGTGTTCGATCCCCGGGACCACCCATACACAAAAATGTATGCACGCATGACTGTAAGTCGCTTTGGATAAAAGCGTCTGCTAAATGGCATATTATTATTATTATAAACAAAAGGTTATTTCACTTGCCCAGCTGTCCACCTCCTTGACAATTCCCAGTCAGAAGAAGCGTAGGTTGATTTTGTCAATCATGCGCTTCACTCCGAAATGGCCCGCATGCATCTCGGTCAGCACGGCCTCCTTCTCCTCCTTAGTAAAAATCACCCTCCTGTGTGGCTGGCCGTCCTTCCCCCATAGGTACATGTGATTGCCTAACAAGTTGGAAGAGAGGAGTTGTTGAAATACTCTAGTCTAAGTACATTTGCACTGCTGTCCTTTCTTTCTCTGTTTCTCTCTCTCCATCTCTCTCTGTCTTCCACTCTCTTCCCACCTCTCTTTCTCCCTCTCTCACTTTCATCCTTTCTTTCTCACTTTCTTCCTCTCTCTCCCCCTCTCTCTTTCTGTGTCTGTCTAGCAAAGACACCTAGTTAAGGGCATTTGGAATTACCATAATTGCTTACACCTATCCATTTGATTGATCAGGTTTAACTTATAGCTAGATACCTCAATATGACAGACAGATAACTATATCAGTGGAGGCTGCTGAGGGGAGGACGGCTCATAATAATGTATAATGGAGTCAATGGAATGGTATCAACCACATGCACGTGTTTGATACCATTCCATTGACTCCATTAGACATTATTATGAGGCATCCTCCCCTCAGCAGCCTCCACTGAACTATATGTATAGCTAGCAACATGTAGATGACCAACTAGCTAGATGGAAAATGGTTGTTGAAAAATCCATCCAGTTATTTAATAGAAGTTATCCTGAATTGTGAATTTCTCTGAATGTTGCGCCTCTTGTCGAGATCAGTGGTGCCTTCATAGTACTTTGCCTGGTTGGAAAGATAAAATAAAATCTCCTCGAGGGATGCCATTGAAGTGCAAGCTACATACAAACAGAAATCTACAATAACAGTTATAGTAGCTAGCTAACATTAGCTAAATAAAACTGTCTGGCTAGCGTTAAGCTAGCTAGCTACTGTAGCTGGCTAGCTGACTAGGCAGGCTGAGGTAAGTACAGTAGAACGTAAATCTAAAAACAGCTTAAATTATTTATTCCTATTTAACAATATGTTCTTATATAAAGACAAATATATGGTAAATAAAGAGTGTTCTCTTTCCAGTCTTTTCGGTCCTCTGATGCAGTAGGTAGTCAGCAGGTAGTCACCGTCAAAAACACTGTCCTTGGAGAGCAATTCTGAGGTAATAATATATTATAACATTTTTCAATTTTCTCTATGCCCCATGGCACAATGTGTAGAATTGCAGAAAACGTGCTTTAAAACTGCAACATTTTCTCTATGCCCCATGGCAAAACGTGTAGAATTGCAGGAAATAAACTTTAAACCTTTTCTCTCCGCCGTCAAGATGGTGGCCACTAAAAAAATGTGCCCTCTTGGTGGGGGGCCCCCAACCAAATCTCGCTTAGGGCCCCCAAAAGGCTAGAGACAATGAAATTGTGGCCTTGAGCAAGGCATAAACTCCTAAACTGTTAGCTGGGTATTGCTCTGAAGCTTACCTGGTGCTCCCAGACGGTTGCAGGAATAGTATGTCAGGGGGTTGGGTACTGAGACAGAAAACTTCCAACTTTGGAAGGCCCTTTCCTGTTTCAGCATGACAATGCCCCCGTGCACAAAGCGAGGTCCATACAGGAATGGTTTGTCGAGATCGGTGTGGAAGAACTTGACTGGCCTGCACAGAGCCCTGACCTCAACCCCATCAAACACCTTTGGGATGAATTGGAATGCCGACTGCGTACCAGGCCTAATCGCCCAACATCAGTACCCGACCTCACTAATGCTCTTGTGGCTGAATGGAAGCGAGTAGTGGAAAGCCTTCCCAGCCCAGAAGAGTGGAGGCTGTTATAGCAGCAAAGGGGGGACCAACTCCATATTAATGCCCATGATTTTGGAATGAGATGTTCGACGAGTAGGTGTCCACATACTTTTGGTCATGTAGTGTATGTGCTTCAGTCCCAAAAAAATTCTCAGCTCTTCAGTCTCATCTAGCTAGCCAGCCAGTAGCTACCGAAGGGGCTAGCCAGCCAAGCTAGCTACAGAAACGATACCCATAAAATACATTTGCTGGAAATAAACAATTTTCCTAATATCATGACTTATAACATCCTTAGCTTGCCCATTCACTAAATATACTGTTAAATAACTCTGACTGACACCCAATAGCTTAAGGATGCTGAGTGCTAACGCTAGTTTATTAGCATTAGTCAACTCTTATGCTGAGGGATAATAGCCAGTTAGCTACCACCAACCCTGCACAAACCTGTTGCTAACTCAACTGCTGCATTTAGACTTTCTGGCTGTTCTGCTCTCTCCACCTCATTCACTGCAGCCTCAATCTGCTCCCTTTGTTTAGCCTCTTTCGGAAGATGTTTTGAATATCCATATTTTCTCTGTTCTATACTGCAGACTGACTGAGTGACAGGCGTTTTCTGAATGATGACATTGACATTTAACAGGTGCTGTAGGGGTTGGGGGGAGGGGTCAAGGGACGAGCGGTCCACTGCATTGTGAAATCTCAACCAATCACAACAGGCACCACATCACTCCAGGGGCTTCTTGAAGTGCCTGCTACTGCATAGCGCAGTATATTGTATTGTTTATTCTTGTCATTAAAATGTGTCAGTAAAACATATATATTTTTATACTGCATAGTGCAAGTGATGTGTGGTTTGGAAACATATCAGACTGACCATCAAAAGGTTTGGGGCTGGGCCAAAAACATCCGGGGCTGAAGCCCCAGAAGCCCAGGCCTAATGACGCCACTGGTTTTACACTTAATAACCATGTTTCCATCCACAGTTTTTATGGGAGTAAAGCCATACCATATAAAATAAAAAATCATGACAGCTGTGATGAAACAGGAAGTTTCGGTACAATTGTATTAATGCCGACCGATAATTTGTTTGTTCGACATGGTGGGATCTTTTTGTGTCAGTAAAATAAATTATGTGGGAAAAGGCGATGGAAACTACTTTATGTGCAAATATTGTTATAATAACCATCATATCTAAGTAAATTGGAGTAATGCTTTGATATGGTGTGTGGTCCTCCCACTACGACTATCTGCACTGTATCTGCCAGCTGTTGGCTAGAGCACAGGTGCCAAGCACAGAGTAGGCACATTTGCTATTTTACGCAACCGTTTTTGTGACAAAACTATCCGTAGAATTGAAAATGAGATGGAAACACATTGAACTCTAGATTTTTTTTCGGTACATAACAACTTGAGCGAAAAACTACATTTTGTGTGCACTACGTCATCATTTGTGTGCACTACGTCATCACATACTGATTTTTATCCGTTTGCTGGAAACATACCACTGGTGGAAATTTTGCAGATTTTTGAATATTCGCATGAAAATCTGTTGCAAATTGGATGGAAACCTAGCTAATGGTAGCAAGGCTTTAGTGAGGACAGCACAAGTGGGTATGTTCCATGTTTAATTTCCAAATAACTGATGGCAGAAATAATAAACATATTTACATACATATCACATAAACACTCATGGTCTATGTACAAAGAAATATACATGCAAAAGTTAAAAAAATAAAAAATAATGCGACATAAAACCCTTTAAAAATCATAATACATATGTATGTATAAAATAGGATGAGATTGGGACAAAAAAAAAGACAACAGAAAAGAACATCCAGTCCACATTCCCATGTTTCAACATCCTTTATACAACTTTACAAAAAATGGATGAACAAATAAATTAAAGGACATGGTATGGTATGGGAATGTACAGGTGACCCAACAATGGGCCACTTCTCTCTCTTTCCCTCCATCTCTCCCTGTCCCTCCCTCATCTTTACCAGAAGGAAATATTCCAGTTTTGCATGTTCCCATCAGATAAATCAATATACTTCCCTAACAGCACAGACTGGTCAATGGGCCTTCTCTCTCCCCCTGTCCTTCTCTCTCTCGCTCGCTCTCTCTGCCAGAAATTATCCAGTTTAGCATGTTCCTATCAGGTGACTCACTATACCAGTGGATCTCAACTAGTTTTGCCTCGGGACCCAAATTGAACAAGGTTGTCTCAGTCGCAACCCAATATTCGCATCGCAATTTTTTGTTTTGTTGCCAAAATAGAATCTGGAAAACTATTTTTAATGCTATGTTGATAGTAGATGTAGCAATTATATCACAAGGGAACAACATTCCCACCTCTTTCATTGTCAAAAAAATTCAACCCAAAGGAACAATGTCTGTAGACATCTACCATATACACCAGAATCACTCATCAGTGTTGTGTTGTGTTTGTAATTATGTTGTAGAGCAGGGCTCTCCAACCATGTTCCCAGAGAGCTACCGTCCTGTAGGTTTTCGCACCAACACTAATCTAGCGCACTGGATTCTAATAATTAGCTGGTTATTAAACTGGATCAGGTTAGTTGCAACTGGGGTTGGAGCGAAAACCTACAGGACGATAGCTCTCAAAGAAAGGTTAATAAGAGGTTAGACAGCAAGCTATAGGCACCTATAGGTCAAATCTCAAATCACACCTAGTTCCAACATAGGGCCCTGGTCTAAAGTGGTGCACTGGATGGGGAATAGGGTGCTATTTGAGACGCGGCCCAGGTGTTTGACACAGCACACTTAATCTTCACAATCATGAGAAACAGTTGTAATAGGATATCTTTTTACATAAATAACTTAATATAAAAGGGTTTTGAAATGTAGCTCATTAACACTATGGATGAGTCCCAAATTGCACCCTATTCCCTTTGTAATGCACAACCTTTGACCTGGGCCCTGTAGGGGCTCTATAAAGGGAATGGGCTGCCATTTGGGATGCACACTAAACTCCCGATAAGACTAGCCCTCAGGAAGACAGTGCCAGCTGAATGACAGAAGTCTAGTTTTAAGAAGAGCGTTTTAACACTTGACATTGGTCACTTGTAGAAGCAGTAATCAGTGAGTGGACATTACCTTTTTTTCAACAGAAGTCTACAATGGTCTAGACTGAAACAGGTAGGAGAAGTTCAGAAACCCCCTGCATTTCCAGAGATCCAAGCCGAAAGTGGAGCGCATAATAGCCTTGTAGACTGGCTAAAGTTATCGTAACACCAGAATCAAACCAGACCATAACTCCCAGTCAAACAAAGTGTAAACAACCCCTTTTTAGGGTTCCACAGCGTAACACTTTAGAAATAAAGTGAAATGTCATTAATTAATAAAATATAATTAAAACAATAGCGTAGGACAGGGAAGGTAATGCTGGGACAACTTTGGTATATCAGTAAACTACTAAAGAAAAAGAACGAAAGAGAGGAAGAAAAGTGACAAATCAAAAATCTAATTAATTGATCTAGCCATAAGTGCCATGTAGAGGGCTACCCCCAGAAGGTTAGGTTACCTAGGAATTGATAACCTTAGAATTAGAATGTCCTATGGGGACACTCAAAATGGCCACCAGCACCCATTATGGCATCATTGACCTGAATGGGGATACCCCTTCTACTCATTCTAATTCTATGGTGATAAGTTAACACCCCAACAGGGTCATAGGTCAAATAAAGAGGACTACTACCAGCGGAGCTTGCAGTACCAAGTACATGCTTTTATCTCTATTTATTACATGTACAACAGATGTCTTCATAAATAGTTGCATAAAATGTTAAAGCTGCAACATTGCACATGATAAGAATGGGGGAAACATAACATACAGTGGAGTGCATTTACAGTATTCTGTCTTCCTGCTCCTTTTCCTCATTCACTCTCCATCTGATTGACCATCTCTGCTGCCACTCAGCTTCAGTCGACCAATTGGCGATCTACTACATTTCATTCGCAGGATTCTTTAGTTCCACCTTCAAGAACATCCTCAAAAGCAGGTGGATATTTTGAAACGGGAGGGACAGAAGGCAGTTAATAGTCTATATACAAAGTAAGGCTTAATCATCTTAAATCTGTGCAACACCATTTTTGTTCTAGTAAAAGCAAAAACAAAACGAATCATTCTTTTCTGTTGTTGAGACTTTGCAGCAGTCAGCAGAATCTCTATCTTTACTTAGATTAAGGTTTCTTAGATTAAGTACATAAGCGCAGCAATCGGAAAACTCTGATTAGACATAAAACTATCTCAACAAAGTGGAGGAGCTCAGTCATTGGATGAGTCCACTCCGGGCTGTAAAGTAGCGTAGCGACTTTCTACTGCTGATCTTTTTTCTTCAATCTTCTTTTGAAAAGTTCATTAGAGAAATTTTTTTATTTTTTGAAAACTTTTTTGAAAAGTTGAGGACATTGTTCTCTCTCTTTATATGTTGGTTCTTAAAGAAAGGGCGCGTCTCAAAAGAATTTGAGTCACTTATTGTAAAAGCACAAAAACAAAACAGCTCTCTCTTTCTCTGGCAACAACAGGGAAGGGATGGTTGCTATGTGTGCTAACACTAGCTTCCTTGGCAACACTCTCCTCTGAAAGCTCTGTTTGTTTGACTCTCAGTAAGATAGAGGAAAAATATGTTACTCCATCAATTTATCAGTATTTTTCTTGTTTTAGATTTTTCGAATCTTCTTTCGAAAATCAGTTTGAGTGTAAACAAGCAAGCAGCAGTAGACTGGTGAGGACATTGTCATCCTTGTTTTGTTGGCTGAGAACTCAGTGTGTGTTCTCTCAGGGAAAACTCTGATTGGCTAAGGACCTCTAGGCCTACAGGCCTCATGTTTTGATTGGTTGAAGGCCCACAGGACTCTTTAAAACCACAACATATCTGAAAGAGGATGAGATCAGTGAATTTCATTTTCTTTCTCTGAGATGCCCAGTCCCAAATCAACCCCTAATCACTACCCCCTAGTCACCTCATATAGATCTGAAAGGATTGGATAGGTCTAAGCAATATGGTTCTATCAATACCGTCTCCACCTTGTCCTCTGATAGGTTAGGTAGAAATAACATTGCTCGCACCTATAAAATCTTCTTAGATCTACACAAGCACCTAGTGAGAATATAGTGAGGAATCCGTTTAGGACAGGATGTCCTGTTCTCTCCTTCCTGTTAGGGTGGTGGGAGGGGGCATCTTTCTCCCTCACTCCAGCCCTCGCTCAGGCCCGTGGCTGTAGCCGGCTATGTAGTAAGCTCTGTACCCCTCCGATGGGCTTGGCGTCTGTCTGGTGCTTCCTCCTGTCTATGAACAGCACCAGGCGAGACGTGTCCAGACACCCCCCCTCCACCCTACCCTGTCCCTGGATGTCTGCTAACCTGGCCTGGCCCTGGACCCAGGGCTCCTGCAGACATAGCCCAGCCGGAGGCCTCCTGGCCGGGTCGGCCCTCAGCAGCAGGCAGACAAACTCCCTGGCCCCCTGGGTCACGCCCTGGAAGTAGTGGTGGGGGAAGCTGAAGTCTAGCTGGCAGATGTTCAGACACGTCTCCTCCACGCTCTCATCCAGAAAAGGAGAGGCCCCGCTCAGGAGGACGTAGGTCACAACCCCCAGGCTCCAGAGGTCAGAGGTCAGGGCGGCCGGCTCCCCCAGGACCAGCTCGGGGGAGGCAAACTCAGGGCTTCCCAGGAGAGGGTGGATGTAGTGGGCACTGTTGAGCTGGACGGCATCCCCGAAGTCAGTCAGTTTGACCACGGGCTGGCCGGACGAGGTGTGGGACACCAACAGGTTCTCAGGCTGGGGGAGAGGAGAGAAAGAGGGAGGAGAAGGAGGGAGGGGGGAGAGCGATATGGGGGAGGGAGATAGAGTATAAATAGGAGATAGAAAAGAGAGAGGTGGACAGAAATTGAGGGAAGGGAAGATACGGGATAGTATAAATGGAAGCTATAGAAGTGAGAATGGAGAAATAAAAAGGAGAGCGAGAAAAAGAATGGAGAGATATAAAGGAGAGAAATTGAGAAATGGAAAGGAGAGACAGAATTGAGAGAAAAACAGCAGCAGTACAGTACCTTTAAGTCCAGATGGGCTATCCTACAGTTGTGTAGGTAATGTAAAGCTTCTAGGATGTTCCGTAGGTAGCTGGCCACTTTCTCCTCAGTTAGATTCCCCCAGCTTACTATGTAGTCCAGGAGACGACCCTGATCAACCCTGTAGTGAGAAACACACACACGGGTCAAGGTTAGATGGCAGCAGATCTGTGAGAATGTTGAATGCTACTGTGTGTGTGTGTGTGTATTCACATCTCCAGGACCAATCTGTAGCTGAAGGCGTCTAGGAGTGCTACCAGGTGTAAGCGTGTGTGTGTGTTCATGTTGAGCGATTAACCAAAATGGAAAGAGAGAAGAGACAGAAAAATGCACGATTGAGAGAGATAGAGAGCCGTTGCTTCGCAAGAAAATAGATAATCTAAGTGATTGATAGTTGGTATTCAGCAGTCATAAAGGTATGCCTAATTTACTTTAAAGAACTACAAAAATAGTGATTTTATTAGAGAGCAGCTCTATAGAAATGAGATGATGACACTGAGTGTACAAAACTTTAAGAACTACTGCTATTTCCATGGAATAGACTGACCAGGTGAATGATATGATTCCTTATTGATGTCACCTGTTAAATCCACTTCAATCAGTGTAGATGAAGGGGAGGAGACAGGTTAAATAAGTATTTTTAAGCCTTGAGACAACTGAGACTTGGATTGTGTATGTGTGCCATTCAGAGAGTGAATGGGCAAGACAAAATATTTAAGTGCCTTTGAATGGGATATGGTAGTAGGTGCCAGGCGCACTGGTTAAAGTGTTTCAAGAACTGCAACGCTGCTGGATTTTTCACGCTCAACAGTTTCCCGTGTGTATCAAGAATGGTCCACCACCCAAAGGACATCCAGCCAACTTGACACAACTGTGGGAAGCATTGGAGTCAACATGCGCCAGCATCCCTGTGGAATGCTTTCGACACCTTGTAGAGTCCATGCCCGACGATTTGACGCTGTTCTGAGGGCAAAAGGTGGTGCAACTCAATATTAGGAAGGTGTTCCTAATGTGTTGTACACAAATGAAATATTTTATTAAAGTACAGTAATGTGAATAAATGATAGTTAATAAGTGATAAGCAGTAATGGGCAGTCACTACCATCATGGGACTTTTATTAGGCCTAATTGTTTATTCTGTGTTGTTACAGCATTCAGCCGATACAATGCATAGTGCATTTAATGTAAAAATAAATATTGAAATCGAAAACCGTGATAATTTTTTAAATAATCGAACAGACTTCAAAAAGCACTAATCGCTCAGCACTAGTGTGTGTGTGTGCGTGTGTGTGTGTGTGTGCGTGCGAGCGCCAGGTGGTGTGTCTGTAACTCACATCTCCAGGACCAGTGCGTAGCTGCTGGGGGTCTCATACGTGTCCAGCAGTGTGACCAGGTGTGTGTGTTGTAGTCTCTGTAGCAGGCTGAGCTCCTGGGTCACCTGGTCTCTCTTCATCAGCTTCTTATTGACCAGCTTGACTGCCACTGTGCGTTTGGTCGACTTGTGGTCGCAACGCTTGACTACAGAGAACCGGCCCCTGGGGCGAGGAGGAGAGGTTACAGTCATCTTCAGAGGCTGACTCTACATCATTATCATTGGAATCGTCATTAACCCCCTAAGGTCGATGTCTGTGAAATCGAATTAGCATAATATAAAGTTCCCTGTAAAATTGTGTCAGTTTAAGCTATAGAAATCTGTTTATGTCCACCTATGTAACACTTACGCATTTGCGATAAGAGGTGACAGAGCTAGAGCGGTGTTTGTCAGACCATTTGACATACCGGAAATCAGTCTTCTCACAAAATCGTATGTTATGTCCGAACGGTTTGGCCTACAAACTATTATGACCCCTTTATGGAAAGATGACTCTCGCGAACACGTTCATGTTGGTTTTGCTCTAGAATGCCCACAGGCCTCACAAGACTCGTCTGAAGGTCCCACGGTACCATTCGAAAACATTTATGGAAGTATATATGGAGACTGTGTAGTGACAAAAATAAGGGGTTAAATACATGTCAATAAAAATAACAAATGTTTCCTGATCTTTCTTATATCTCTCAAATATAGGACAAACACTTCAGAACAAACTTCCTTTTGATTTTTTTTTAGGACTATCTGTTGTTCCATGTAGTGAATCTGTTATTCAATGCGTTTGTATGGGCTAACAGCAGTAAAGCAAAAACATTTTTTCATCAAATATATATATTTTTATACTTCAAGGGGTCTTAAAATTCTAAATCAAATACCAAAATTATCCTTGGTATGACCTTCTTAAAACAATTGTATATAGCTTAGCAGTACCCCACCCCCCCATCTTACACTCTTAAGTCAAGTAGAAGGGTTCACACACACACACACACACGAAGGAGTGATAAGAACAGAGGTGTGTGTACTGTACCTTCCCAGCTCTGCCACCTCAGTGTAGTGGGACTCAAAGTTGTCCTTCCAGCTCACCCTGACCCCGTCACTGGACACAGCTACACACAAAGGGGGAATAATACAGTCAAATACAGCCAAAGAGAGTGTGTTTGTTTTTGCCTGTGAACGGTGAAAATGTACAGTACTGTGTGAATGCATTTGTGCAGCTGTGTGTTAACACTAGAAGAGCCGAGTGAGTCATTTCGACTCAATATGAATTTAAAATTTAAATATCTCTCCCATTTTAAAAGTCATGCCCCCGTCTGTCCTTGACTTTTCCTAAATATGCAAGTCATTTACAGTTACATTAATTACTGTTTAATTACTGGCCTGTGCCAGCATGTATGTACGTGTGTGTGTGGTCTCACCTAGCACTCTGAGGCTGGCTGATGATGTCACTGAGCCCAGGTCGTTAGCAGCGACGCAGGTGTAAACACCGTTGTCCACCGAAGACACACCTACTATCCTCAGTGTCGCCTCGCCCGTCTCACTGTCACACACACACACACACACACACACACACACACACACACACACACACACACACACACACACACACACATTTTAACAGCCAATAACAATGTTTCACTGTCACACAAACAAGTGATACCTCTGTGTGTTTGTGTGTGTGTCTCTCTCTCTCTCTCTCTGTGTACCTGTAGGCGATGCTGTGGTGTCCATTATTGTTCAGGGTGGTCTGGTCAGGTCCCCTCCAAGTGACAGTAGCTCGGCCACACACCTTACACCTCAGAGTCACACTCTCCCCGTTGTCACACGTCATCTCACTCAGGGGGACCAGGAATTCTGGTTGAACTAAGGGCCAAAGGTAAAATGACATCATGACTGAGCAGCTGAGAGCGCCAGGGGTTGTGTCATAGTGAGAGCATATTATTTACATTCATTTGTTTGCCTTTTCAAGTTTAAATGTGTTTTTTTGTTCATTCTTTGGTTATTATTTGATATTTCACAATTAACTTTATTGTTCCTAAGTGGAAAATGGTCATGGACACACAAACAATATATGTAAATCTGTATATCAATTCTGTTATATTGAGGGGATCTTTATTGAGACTACACAATGAGACTTTTTTTTATTATTTTATTTTTTATTATTTTATTTTTCCCTTGGGGGTAGATCAGCTTAATATTGCAGATAGATTGTAACTTTCATCAATGTAATTGTCTGCATCACTTCCAATCCCTCATGTTTTATATATATATATATATATATATATATATATATATATACACACATACATACATACATACATTTACACATATATACACACACACACATATATATAGTGGGGGAAAAAAGTATTTAGTCAGCCACCAATTGTGCAAGTTTTCCCACTTAAAAAGACGTCAACTATAGTGGGACTCAAAGTTGAGAAAAAAATGATAATGTTTTTTCAAGAAAATCACATTGTAGGATTTTTTATGAATTTATTTGCAAATTATGGTGGAAAATAAGTATTTGGTCAATAACAAAAGTTTCTCAATACTTTGTTATATACCCTTTGTTGGCAATGACACAGGTCAAATGTTTTCTGTAAGTCTTCACAAGGTTTTCACACACTGTTGCTGGTATTTTGGCCAATTCCTCCATGCAGATCTCCTCTAGAGCAGTGATGTTTTGGGGCTGTCGCTGGGCAACATGGACTTTCAACTCCCTCCAAAGATTTTCTATGGGGTTGAGATCTGGAGACTGGCTAGGCCACTCCAGGACCTTGAAATGCTTCTTACGAAGCCACTCCTTCGTTGCCCGGGCGGTGTGTTTGGGATCAATGTCATGCTGAAAGACCCAGCCACGTTTCATCTTCAATGCCCTTGCTGATGGAAGGAGGTTTTCACTCAAAATCTCACGATACATGGCCCCATTCATTCTTTCCTTTACACGGATCAGTCGTCCTGGTCCATTTGCAGAAAAACAGCCCCAAAGCATGATGTTTCCACCCCCATGCTTCACAGTAGGTATGGTGTTCTTTGGATGCAACTCAGCATTCTTTGTCCTCCAAACACGACGAGTTGAGTTTTTACCAAAAAGTTCTATTTTGGCTTCATCTGACATTCTCCCATTCCTCTTCTGGATCATCCAAATGCACTCTAGCAAACTTCAGACGGGCCTGGACATGTACTGGCTTAAGCAGGGGGACACGTCTGGCACTGCAGGATTTGAGTCCCTGGCGGCGTAGTGTGTTACTGATGGTAGGCTTTGTTACTTTGGTCCCAGCTCTCTGCAGGTCATTCACTAGGTCCCCCCGTGTGGTTCTGTGATTTTTGCTCACCGTTCTTGTGATCATTTTGACCCCACGGGGTGAGATCTTGCGTGGAGCCCCAGATCGAGGGAGATTATCAGTGGTCTTGTATGTCTTCCATTTCCTAATAATTGCTCCCACAGTTGATTTCTTCAAACCAAGCTGCTTACCTACTGCAGATTCAGTCTTCCCAGCCTGGTGCAGGTCTACAATTTTGTTTCTGGTGTCCTTTGACAGCTCTTTGGTCTTGGCCATAGTGGAGTTTGGAGTGTGACTGTTTGAGGTTGTGGACAGGTGTCTTTTATACTGATAACAAGTTCAAACAGGTGCCATTAATACAGGTAACGAGTGGATGACAGAGGAGCCTCTTAAAGAGGAAGTTACAGGTCTGTGAGAGCCAGAAATCTTGCTTGTTTGTAGGTGACCAAATACTTATTTTCCACCATAATTTGCAAATAAATTCATAAAAAATCCTACAATGTGATTTTCTGGATTTTTTTTCTCAATTTGTCTGTCATAGTTGACGTGTACCTATGATGAAAATTACAGGCCTCTCTCATCTTTTTAAGTGGGAGAACTTGCACAATTGGTGGCTGACTAAATACTTTTTTTTCCCCACTGTATTTTCCACCTTAATTTGCAAATAAATTCATTAAAAATTCTACAATGTGATTTTCTGGAATTTTTTTCCTCAATTTGTCTGTCATAGTTGACGTGTACCTATGATGAAAATTACAGACCTCTCATCTTTTTAAGTGGGAGAACTTGCACAATTGGTGGCTGACTAAACACTTTTTTCCCCCACTGTACACATATACACTGCAATTAGCAAGACACCCCCAATAAAGAAGTGGTTCTGCAGGTGGTGACCACATACATACATACATACATACATACATACATACATACATACATACATACATACATACATACATACATACATACATACATACATACATACATACATACATACATACATACATACATACATACATACATACATACATACATACATACATACATACATACATAGTGGGGAGAACAAGTATTTGATACACTGCCGATTTTGCAGGTTTTCCTACTTACAAAGCATGTAGAGGTCTGTAATTTTTATCATAGGTACACATCAACTGTGAGAGACCGAATCTAAATAAAAATCCAGAAAATCACATTGTATGATTTTTTAGTAATTAATTTGCATTTTATTGCATGACATAAGTATTTGATCACCTACCAACCAGTAAGAATTCCGACTCTCACAGACCTGTTAGTTTTTCTTTAAGAAGCCCTCCTGTTCTCCACTCATTACCTGTATTAACTGCACCTGTTTGAACTCGTTACCTGTATAAAAGACACCTGTCCACACACTCAATCAAACAGACTCCAACCTCTCCACAATGGCCAAGACCAGAGAGCTGTGTAAGGACATCAGGGATAAAATTGTAGACCTGCACAAGGCTGGGATGGGCTACAGGACAATAGGCAAGCAGCTTGGTGAGAAGGCAACAACTGTTGGCGCAATTATTAGAAAATGGAAGAAGTTCAAGATAACGGTCAATCACCCTCGGTCTGGGGCTCCATGCAAGATCTCACCTCGTGGGGCATCAATGATCATGAGGAAGGTGAGGGATCAGCCCAGAACTACACGGCAGGACCTGATCAATGACCTGAAGAGAGCTGGGACCACAGTCTCAAAGAAAACCATTAGTAACACACTACGCCGTCATGGATTAAAATCCTGCAGCGCATGCAAGGTCCCCCTGCTCAAGCCAGCACATGTCCAGGCCCGTCTGAAGTTTGCCAATGACCATCTGGATGAGACAAAAATAGAGCTTTTTGGTCTAAACTCCACTCGCCGTGTTTGGAGGAAGAAGAAGGATGAGTACAACCCCAAGAACACCATCCCAACCGTGAAGCATGGAGGTGGAAACATCATTCTTTGGGGATGCTTTTCTGCAAAGGGGACAGGACGACTGCACCGTATTGAGGGGAGGATGGATGGGGCCATGTATCGCGAGATCTTGGCCAACAACCTCCTTCCCTCAGTAAGAGCATTGAAGATGGGTCGTGGCTGGGTCTTCCAGCATGACAACGACCCGAAACACACAGCCAGGGCAACTAAGGAGTGGCTCCGTAAGAAGCATCTCAAGGTCCTGGAGTGTCCTAGCCAGTCTCCAGACCTGAACCCAATAGAACATCTTTGCAGGGAGCTGAAAGTCCGTATTGCCCAGCGACAGCCCCGAAACCTGAAGGATCTGGAGAAGGTCTGTATGGAGTAGTGAGCCAAAATCCCTGCTGCAGTGTGTGCAAACCTGGTCAAGACCTACAGGAAACATATGATCTCTGTAATTGCAAACAAAGGTTTCTGTACCAAATATTAAGTTCTGCTTTTCTGATGTATCAAATACTTATGTCATGCAATAAAATGCTAATTCATTACTTAAAAATCGTACAAATTTAAGCCTCCATATACAGTGGGGAGAACAAGTATTTGATACACTGCCGATTTTGCAGGTTTTCCTACTTACAAAGCATGTAGAGGTCTGTAATTTTTATCATAGGTACACTTCAACTGTGAGAGACCTTCTCCAGATCCTTCAGGTTTCGGGGCTGTCGCTGGGCAATACGGACTTTCAGCTCCCTCCAAAGATTTTCTATTGGGTTCAGGTCTGGAGACTGGCTAGGCCACTCCAGGACCTTGAGATGCTTCTTACGGAGCCACTCCTTAGTTGCCCTGGCTGTGTGTTTCGGGTCGTTGTCATGCTGGAAGACCCAGCCACGACCCATCTTCAATGCTCTTACTGAGGGAAGGAGGTTGTTGGCCAAGATCTCGCGATACATGGCCCCATCCATCCACCCCTCAATACGGTGCAGTCGTCCAGTCCCCTTTGCAGAAAAGCATCCCCAAAGAATGATGTTTCAACCTCCATGCTTCACGGTTGGGATGGTGTTCTTGGGGTTGTCCTCATCCTTCTTCTTCCTCCAAACACGGCGAGTGGAGTTTAGACCAAAAAGCTCTATTTTTGTCTCATCAGACCACATGACCTTCTCCCATTCCTCCTCTGGATCATCCAGATGGTCATTGGCAAACTTCAGACGGGCCTGGACATGCGCTTGCTCGAGCAGGGGGACCTTGCGTGCGCTGCAGGATTTTTATCCATGACGGCTTAGTGTGTTACTAATGGTTTTCTTTGAGACTGTGGTCCCAGCTCTCTTCAGGTCATTGACCAGGTCCTGCCGTGTAGTTTTGGGCTGATCCCTCACCTTCCTCATGATCATTGATGCCCCACGAGGTGAGATCTTGCATGGAGCCCCAGACCGAGGGTGATTGACCGTCATCTTGAACTTCTTCCATTTCCTAATAATTGCGCCAACAGTTGTTGCCTTCTTACCAAGCTGCTTGCCTATTGTCCCGTAGCCCATCCCAGCCTTGTGCAGGTCTACAATTTTATCCCTGATGTCCTTACACAGCTCTCTGGTCTTGGCCATTGTGGAGAGGTTGGAGTCTGTTTGATTGAGTGTGTGGACAGGTGTCTTTTATACAGGTAACGAGTTCAAACAGGTGCAGTTAATACAGGTAATGAGTAGAGAACAGGAGGGCTTCTTAAAGAAAAACTAACAGGTCTGTGAGAGCCGGAATTCTTACTGGTTGGTAGGTGATCAAATACTTATGTCATGCAATAAAATGCAAATTAATTACTTAAAAATCATACCAACGTGATTTTCTGGATTTTTGTTTTAGATTCCGTCTCTCACAGTTGAAGTATACCTATGATAAAAAATTACAGACCTCTACATGCTTTGTAAGTAGGAAAACCTGCAAAATCGGCAGTGTATCAAATACTTGTTCTCCCCACTGTATATATATATATATACACACATATACGTACATACACATATACACACATACATACATATCCTTTAAAAAAAAATATATATTCCTCTTTCTTACTTTCCAACCCCGCCACCCTTTCCCCACTTGGAGTAAACTAGTGAACAACAACGCCTAAGCCTCTACTTCCAGCCCATACCCCTATCTACATTTTATGGACACAGTCAATTTTACAGTAATTGCATTTTGTTTGTTCTTTCTCCTGAACTTCTTCTACTCTCAACCTCTCCGATCATTTTCATGATGTCCATCCAGTTTGCTTCTATATGCCATATCTTTCTAACTGTGCTCCTTCACAAAAGCTCCCAACCTACAACCCATACACTTATTATGGACACAGCGTGCCTACATTATTAGTTATCTTGTTATTGTTTGTTATTAGTCCCATCCTTCAATTCCATTCAACACCTCCCATCTATCTTTTAACACCATCCATATAGGATTTATATTTGCCATATATATTTCAACTGTACTGTCTTCCAAAAGTTCTGAACCTTTCTATTCTCATTGTTTCTACAGATTGTGAATTGAAAATAAACATTTTTGCTAATAGTATTATTATGTTATTGATCGATTGACTATGACTTTTCAGATCACCCAGTAGTGCTATCTGCAGGGTTAGCTCCAGGTAAATATTGCAATCCTTTAGCCATTCCTGGACCTGTGTTCAAAAACAAGCTACAAATGGACAGTACCAAAACAAATGAGCTAATGATTCTGTCTCTTCGCAGCAAAATCTGCAGAGCTGGGAAGATTGTATCCCCCATATAAATAACATTCTATTGGTAGCAAGAATTTTATATAATAATTTAAATTGAAAGATTCTAAGTTTTGAATCCGGTGTCGTTTTGCGTATCAGTTCATAAACACTATGCCATGGGATCGGTACGTCAAAAATCTCTTCCCAACTATTTTGCAATCTATATGGGACGGCTGTCAATCCTTTGGTCCTGAAATGAAACTGATATACCTTTTTATTTATCACAGTTTTCCTTAACCAATTATGTTCTTTAATGCAAGGCCGACAGACAAGTTCCTTACTTTCTCCTCCTTCCACTTTCCTCTTCCATTTTTGCGGTAAGGCTGCAATTATTTGGTTGTAATTTTGGGTAGAGCATGCACGACATAACTCCACCAGTCCTACCGATGATATCAATTACAAAGATTATACCTTTTTTCAACATTTTGTCAAAAAAATAAGGTTTTGTCAATTAGTTTTTTTGAGTTTAACCACAATATTTGTTGCATTATTTGTTCTGTCGTTTCTGGAGGATTAAATTGAAATTGCAACCAACTTTCTATGGATTGTTTTATAAATAGTGATATCTGGGAGATTATTTCCTTTTCAAATAACTGAAAGTGAGTGGTTGTAATCTGAATAAAGGGAAAAAGGCCATTCTTGAACATTGGGTGAGACAATCTTACTAATTTGCTAGAGAACCAGTTCGGATTTAAGTATAACTTTTGTATGACTGAAGCTTTTATTGATAGGTCTAATCCTTTAATATTTAATAATTTCTGTCCTCTGAATTCATATTCATTATATAAATAGGCCCGTTTAATTTTGTCTGGCTTGCCGTTCCAAATAAAATGGAATCTTTTTTTCTCATATAATTTAAAAAACTGTTCGCTAGGCGTAGGCAAGACCATAAGCAAATAGGTAAACTGGGATAATACTAAAGAGTTAATCAGGGTGATTTTTCCACAAATTGACAGGCAAGATCTTATCTATTTTTGCTAACTTTCTATTATAATTTATTGAAGTGAGATCATTTATTTCCTTTGGGATATGTATTCCGAGTATATCCACATCACCATCAGACCATTTTACTGGTAAACTACATGGCAATGTAAAAATTGTATTTTTTATTGATCCAATATGTAATATAGTACATTTGTTATAATTTGGTTGTAATCCAGAGAGGTTAGAAAATGTATCTAGATCCTCTATGAGGCTGTGGAGTGATTCTAGTTGTGGATTTAAAAGAAAACATGAATCATCAGCGTACAATGACACCTTTGTTTTTAAGCCCTGGATTTCTAATCCCCTGATATTATTGTTGGATCTGATTTTAATAGCTAACATCTCGATGGCCACAATAAATAGATATGCCGATAGTGGACAACCTTGTTTCACTCCTCTTGACAGTTTAAAACTTTGAGAAATAGCCATTATTTACTATTTTACACCTAGGGTTACTATACATGATTTTGACCCATTTTATAAGAGATTCACCAAAATTGAAATGCTCCAGGCATTTATATATAAACCCCAGTCGTACTTTATCAAATGCCTTTTCGAAGTCTGCTATGAATAGCAGGCCTGGTTTCTCCGATTTTCCATAATGTTCTATTGTTTCCAATACTTGCCTCCAATGTATCTTCCTTGTAAAAAACCTGTCTGATTAGAATGAATAATATCCGACAATACCTTTTTAATTCTATGCGCTATACATTTTGCTAGAATTTTCGCATCACAACACTGAAGTGTAAGGGGCCTCCAATTTTTTTAAATGGACTGGATCTTTATATTTTCCACTTGTATCCTGTTTCAGTAATAATGAGATCAGACCTTCTTCTTGAGTGTCAGATAATCTACCATTTACATAGGAGTGGTTAAAACATGCTAATAGCGGTCCTCTTAGTATATCAAAAAAGGTTTGGTATAGTTCGACTGGTATGCCATCCAACCCTGGAGTTTTCCCAGACTTAAAGTCTTTAATTGCATCCAGAAGTTCCTCCTCTGTAATTTCACCTTCACATGAGTCTTTCTGTTTGGCTGTTAATTTTACATTATCAATGTTGAAGATTAAAAAATAATTTAGTGCATTTTTCTCCCCCATATTCCATCCAGTTTGCTTTATTTTTATAATATATTACACTTGATCTTTAATGAATAAGTTTCTCCATTTCTTTTTGATTTTCCTCTAATTTATTCTGAGCCTCTATGTTACAGTTTTTATTGCCATCTATCTGTTCTGTTAGACTTTCTATTTCCTTTGTTAGTATAAACTCTTTTGACCTAAATTGCTTTTGTTTTCGAGATGAGTACTGAATTGCATGGCCTCTAAAGGCGCATTTAAAGTTGTCCAATACAATAAGGGGATTTGCTGTACCTATGTTATGTCGGAAAAAGTCAGTTATAAATTCCTTTGTTCTAGTTAAAAATAATTATCATCCAATAGGCTTTGATTACATTTCCAATATCCTCGCCCACGTGGAAATTCAGTAAGAGTAATGTATATGCCAATTATATGAATGTCCGACCGCATTCTGTCCCCTATCAACACTTTTTATAAACTTTTGGTGCCAACGAGAATGAGATAAGAAAGAAATCAAGACGACTAGCTTGATTGAGTCTCCGCCATGTATATCTCACTAGATCAGGATATTTAAACCTCCATATACAGTGGGGAGAACAAGTATTTGATACACTGTCGATTTTGCAGGTTTTCCTACGTACAAAGCATGTAGAGGTCTGTAATTTGTATCATAGGTACACTTCAACTGTGAGAGACGGAATCTAAAACACAAATCCAGAAAATCACATTGTATGATTTTTAAGTAATTAATTTGCATTTTATTGCATGACATAAGTATTTGATACATCAGAAAAGCAGAACTTAATATTTGGTACAGAAACCTTTGTTTGCAATTACAGAGATCATACATTTCCTGTAGGTCTTGACCAGGTTTGCACACACTGCAGCAGGGATTTTGGCCCACTCCTCCCCATACAGACCTTCTCCAGATCCTTCAGGTTTCGTGTTCAGCTCCCTCCAAAGATTTTCTATTGGGCTCAGGTCTGGAGACTGGCTAGGCCACTCCAGGACCTTGAGATGCTTCTTACAGAGCCACTCCAGTTGCCCTGGCTGTGTGTTTCGGGTCGTTGTCATGCTGGAAGACCCAGCCACGACCCATCTTCAATGCTCTTACTGAGGGAAGGAGGTTGATGGCCAAGATCTCGCGATACATGGCCCCATCCATCCTCCCCTCAATACGGTGCAGTCGTCCTGTCCCCTTTGCAGAAAAGCATCCCCAAAGAATGATGTTTCCACCTCCATGCTTCACGGTTGGGATGGTGTTCTTGGGGTTGTACTCATCCTTCTTCTTCCTCCAAACACGGCGAGTGGAGTTTAGACCAAAAAGCTATATTTTTGTCTCATCAGACCACATGACCTTCTCCCATTCCTCCTCTGGATCATCCAGATGGTCATTGGCAAACTTCAGACGGGCCTGGACATGCGCTGGCTTGAGCAGGGGGACCTTGCGTGCGCTGCAGGATTTTAATCTATGACGGCGTAATGTGTAACTAATGGTTTTCTTTGAGACTGTGGTCCCAGCTCTCTTCAGGTCATTGACCAGGTCCTGCCGTGTAGTTCTGGGCTGATCCCTCACCTTCCTCATGATCATTGATGCCCCACGAGGTGAGATCTTGCATGGAGCCCCAGACCGAGGGTGATTGACCGTCATCTTGAACTTCTTCCATTTTCTAATAATTGCGCCAACAGTTGTTGCCTTCTCACCAAGCTGCTTGCCTATTGTCCTGTAGCCCATCCCAGCCTTGTGCAGGTCTACAATTTTATCCCTGATGTCCCTACACAGCTCTCTGGTTTTGGCCATTGTGGAGAGGTTGGAGTCTGTTTGATTGAGTGTGTGGACAGGTGTCGTTTATACAGGTAACGAGTTCAAACAGGTGCAGTTAATACAGGTAATGAGTGGAGAACAGGAGGGCTTCTTAAAGAAAAACTAACAGGTCTGTGAGAGCCGGAATTCTTACTGGTTGGTAGGTGATCAAATACTTATGTCATGCAATAAAATGCAAATTAATTACTTAAAAATCATACAATGTGATTTTCTGGATTTTTGTTTTAGATTCCGTCTCTCACAGTTGAAGTGTACCTATGATAAAAATTACAGACCTCTACATGGTTTGTAAGTAGGAAAACCTGCAAAATCAGCAGTGTATCAAATACTTGTTCTCCCCACTGTATCTACTAGTTCTAATGTATCCATGACATTCACGATTTCCTTAAGAGCATGTGGGTGATTGTTTGTGGTGTGATTTCCTTTATGGTCCATTGAGCTATTTAAAACAGTATTATAATCCCCCACCATAATAATAGTCTTGAATTGCTTGCAGGGTTGATAATTTATTATATATATTGTCAAAGAAGTGTGGATCATCATTATTTGGTCCGTAAATGTTAATGAGCCATATCTGTTTATTGTCCAATAACATATTTAAAATAATACATCTACCTTGCGTATCTATTTGGACAATTTGCACATTCGGATCGAAATTACTATTAATTAATATCATCACCCCTTTTGAATTTCTTTGCCCATGGGAGAAGTATATTTAGCCCGCCCATTCCTTTTTCCACGCAACTTCATCTAGAATTGTTGAATGAGTTTCCTGTAAACAATAGATATTATATTCCTTCTCTTTGAGCCATGTAAATATTGTTCTTCTGTCCATATAGCTGTACCATGATATTTGCATTGCTACTAAGTATCCCTTCAATTGTTCTCCACTAATTCCCCCGCTAAAGCCCCTCCCCATCCCAAGTTGAGCCGTCATCTCAGTGATCAGCATCCCACCCACATCCCTCCGGATCCCTAGGGCCCCGAGAGGCCAGGACCCATCCATCGAAAACAGCTGTCACCTCTATATATAACTATTAAAAAATATATATCTATTCAAATATCTTGCATATCTTATTTTCCATCATTATCAATTAATATGCGTAATAATGTCGGCAGTTCATACGTAGGATTTTAACATATAACCCAGATTGCCATTGTATTACATTTAATTTATTGACAAGCAATTATTATCCTAGCAAATAATTACCGTGGTCCATCCCATACCCCCCCCCCCCAACATCCCCACCCCCCCCCACAACAGATGCAGGACAAACACACACGCACATACTCACATACTCCAACACACTCATCCCCCCTCCTCCACAATCCACCATAAAATCTGATACTCAACGGTTGTTATATCCCAGAGCCGAACTCAAGAAAGGACCTGATTTACGAGTGCACATACAGTTACAGCTGATTGAGAAAGCATGCAAGATTGAGCAGAAACTGACAACAATGTCAGATTTGATTAATCTACTTAATCTATGTCAAGTCCTAGGTGATGGAGATCAGATCCACCCTCTTCACCTGAGACACAAACACTCTGGTCCCCCCCGTTGTAACCATTTTTCCCAAGCATCTCCGTGCAGTCAGACCTTTGATTATTTTGTGCCACCTGGGCCACAATGATAAACCCCCTCTCTGATTGTCCGAGTGTGACCCCCTCCCCATGGGTTACTGCAGCCAGTGTTGCCAGCACTGCCACTACCTGGGTGGGGGTACCCCACCGGAATCCCCACCGGCTAGGTAAAAGGTCGTCAAGGTTCTCATTAGCAGCTTTGAGAATTTCCTTGTATATAAATGCTCTCCCATCAGGGGGCTCTGGCTTTGTAGGACCAACCCTGCCAGGCAGGCTCAGAATCTTGAGGGGGCGGTGCTGCTCAAGTAGGTCTCTGACCGCATTTATATCTCTGTTTAGGCTGCATACTCACAGCAGGTCCATAAAAGAGGAACTTCTCTTTGGTGTATGGGTCACTCAGGTGGGTGTCCTGGATATAGGGTTGGGGATCTTTCCATCATGATAGGTCAATAAAAAATTAAATTAGATGTATACTATATTTAAAAATGTATATCCCTCATCTACACAAAATTGAAAGCTCTCTCTCACTACCCCTGCTCATAGACACCCGTCGGCTCTAGGATATGCAACCATTTCCCCTCTCACTCAATTAACACCGCACCTTTCCACAATGAGAGACTTACCATCATAGATATAGTTGGGATTTAGAAGCTGAAAAAACCAGACAGAAAACCAAACATCAGACATCACAGAAGTACGTTTTGTGTAGTTCTGATATTCTTGGTTGGTTACTAGCAATACATCAAAAATAGCGCCACCTAGCTCTCTGATAGGCTAGGATCAATTTCCACCATATTGCTTATACCTATCCAAGCCTCTCCGATCTACATAAGTAGGTCTGCCTAGGCATCACGGGTAGGGCTAGTGGTCAATAAGGATTGGACAAAAGGATTGATGATGAATTACCTTTACAGAAACCTTATTGGCTAGCCCATCTCTGGACTTCCTGTAACCGTTTTCCAGCTTGCCCTCTTTCTTTCCCTCCTCTTTCTTCTCAGACTTCTTGCGGATGCGCAGGGTGGTGTGCCAGGATGAGGACTTCCTGTTTACACAAATAGGGACAAAGTTGAAAGGTATATGATATGATATACTACTAATCAATAACATATCTCATTTTACCATACAATTCCTAGTTTTAGGCTAACAATATTTTGTGTGGTGTCACACTAAAATCCTTCCCACAGTCTCTTACTTGATGGTTCCGTCTGGGCAGTCGGGGATGATGGCAGAGGTGTGTCCTAGAATGTAGCCGGGGATCCAGCCCTCGGCGGCGGGGCCCTGTTCTGTAGCGGCACGGAACACCAGGAACATGTTCTGTTGGTTAGAGGCCAGGATCTGAACCACCTCTCCCTGGGACACACTGATCTCATCCTCCTTTAGGGCCACGTAGTCCTGGGTCACCAACATGGTCGACATACTACTGCTGCTGCTGCTTTCACTCTGCAGATGGTGGGAGGGAGGTGGGTGGTGGTGGGGGGGGTGTAAGTATATTGAATAACTTGCAAGAAACTCACTCACACACACTCCCCCACACATACGTAGATCAATCCCCTAAGATGCCATGCATCTTGTCAGTAACAGGCCAAACACACAGATTCTATCATGGCGCCCCAAACGACACACACACCTCACACTCACAATGCTGTTTAGGTAGAGAGGGAAGAGGACGGACAAAAAGCAGCAGAGAGAAGAGGAAAAGATCAATACTATTTGAGTAGAGCTTTAGATAATCGTCCATTCATGTGAGTGCTGTTGTTAGCCATCCATTCTCCAGTTTAACACACTGTCTCCAGTGGAAGAGTTAAAGTTATCAAGATAACGTATACACCTCTGTGAGAGACAAAGAAATAAGAAAAAGGGCTGGGCACCACTCCTCACTCCTCCTTCGGAGAACGAGTGAATCAGATGGAGTGAAGCAGAAGCGAGAAGACGTACACACTCAGGTGGAGGTGTTAAAAGGAGGGATGAGTTTCAGTTTCAGTGGTCTTGCTCCGACACAAAGACGAGATGAGTTAGAGAGAGAAGTAATCAAGCTGGAAGAAGCTTTGTTAGAGTTAAATAGCAGAAATGAGAGTCGTTGTTAAAGATTGAATAGTTATAAAAGCCTTGATAGCAACAACAACAAAAAGAGTAGAAAAAGTATTCAGTAGAGTTTAGTAGATTTGTCATTAGAGCTTAAAAAGCGGTGAAGCGTTGTTAGAGACATAGCGACAAGAGACACGTAGTAGTAATAGTAGAGTACTTCTAAGTACTACAGTTGTAGTGGATTACTACTTGGAGTGCAGGTAAAGCTTGGTTAGAGCGGTGCGTTGTAGAGTAGTTTAGTACAGTTGTCAATTCGTTAGACGCGTAGTAGTAGTAGTAGTAGTATAAGAGTACTACTAGTAGTAGAGTAGTAGTAGAACATGTAGTAGCAGTTAAGTAGAGCCATCTCCAGTGGGATACAGCAGGACACAGGCAGACAGGACAGGTCTCCCGTGGGTGCTGGGTTAGTCAACCAGGAGCAGGAGCAGGACTAGGCCGCACAGAAGCCTGGGCAGCGGGTACATCTCTTACCCCGTTGCTCTGGGTGGACTGCTCGCTGGTGGACGAGCACGTACTCATGCGGTCCGCCTCTTTGCTGTGGTTGGAGTGTCTGTGGGAGCCTGTCCCGGACTGAGAGGAGGTCTGGGACGTGTTTTGGTTCTGCCTCCCCATGGTCTCTCCTGTCTCCCCTGGGAAGGTGAAGGAGCCGGGCCTACTGGCTGGGGAACCAGGCATGGAGCTCCAGAAGGAGCCAGAGCCAGACTTCAGGCCAGGGCTGGGAGGGGGAGGCAGGAGGGCGTCTTTCCCAAAGGCGGGAGTGGCCAGGGGGGAGGCCATGGGGGAGACGGTGCCCGGGCGAGGCTTGGTGGGGGTGGAGAGAAGCACGGGCACAGGGAGGGATGCCACACTGGCCCGGGGAATTGGGGGGACGGGAGGGGTCTGTTCGGCTGAAGCCGAGAAGGGGCGCTTGCCCTGGGGGCTGCCCCCCTGGACCCTCACCCCACGCTGGGCCTCCCTGGTGTCCCTCACCCCCCCTGCTGGAGCCTGCAACCCCGGGTTTGCTGAGACGGAGGGAGGGAGCGAGGGATGAGGGGGGAGACGAGGGGAGGAACCTGAATCACAAGTGAGCAAAACTGAGTGGAGGGAGGGAAACGTCTTAACCAGCGAAATTTCAACACACACACACCCTCTGTAATACTGGGAGATATCTACCTGACATCTTGTTGGGGCCGTCTGGGTCTGCGGCCCCAGGGTGGTGTGGGTGTCGTAGGGGCTGGGGCAGGCGTGAGGGCTGAGGGATCCTGGATGGCCTCATGGACGAAACAGCTCCGCCCTGGGGACCACCTCCAACGAGGGGACCAGTGAGAGGCGCACCCTGTAGACCACCAGCAGGGGCCACACTGGGCATGATGCTCCCCACTGACGGAGTGCTGCTGCTGGGTAGACATGGTCCGTCGCTAGCCCCTACATGGTTCCTCTGGTACTCTATAGGGGAGGTCAGAGCTGGAGAGAGAGAGATAGTGAGAAAGAAAGGGACAGAGATTGAACAAAATATTAACCTTTGCAGTATTTATTTTGGCTACATCACAAACCACAACATTCCAACATGGACTATTTTGGAATGAGTTACGCAAAGGGTTCATGTGCGTGGGTGCGTGTACCGTTGAGGAAGTTGCGTTGGCTCTCCAGTATCTGGCTGATCTGAAGGGTCCAAACCTGACGCACTCCCAGGTGGGAGGAGTGGAGGACAAAGGATTCTATGCTGCTATTGGTCACCCGAGAGGTCAACACAAACTTACAGGGGTCACCGTCCACACTGTCCTCCAACCCCAGACAACCGATCTGGAGATGGAGACAGAGAGAGAGTTTCAACACACCTTTATCAAGAAATGAAGGGATGGATACAGCACTCACAGCTTGCATATATATAAAAATGAAGAAAAGGAGAGAAACTGTGTTGTTGTTTGGAATTAAATACACATTTCCACCATAGGATCTATAGACGATACCTTGATGCTGTTCTTGTATAGGAAGCCCGGCATGGAGAAGCCTCTCTTCTTGTCCAGTAGATCACTGAAGATGACTATCTGTTCAAAGAGGAAGACCCTCCTCTCCCTCATCCTCCCACCTCCTCCCTCGGGGTCTGATACCATGAAGGTGTCCTGGAGCAGCAGACGACCCTGGGCCACAATCTTACCCTGAAGAAAAGAAAGAGAGAGAGAAGGAAGGAAACAAAAGTGAGGAGCAAAATTTAGAAAGAGAGGTGAAGAATGGAAACGATAAGGGAGGCAGAGGAAAGAGAAGGAGAGAAAACAAGATGATCTGACATTGGTGGGTTGACTGATCTGACAATCTATTCTTCAGTCTTTAAATGTTTGATATTCTGTTTTGTTGGATAACTATTTAATGTCAGGGTTATCTTACGTCAAATCCTTGGAGTCGCCCCACGTTCATCATATCGTTGCATCTCTTTGGTACGATGCACATGATCTCAACTCCTTTCTGTAGGGCACACACACATCGAATGGGTTAAAAACCCACGTTGTTTAGGAAATAAAATATAGTATAAAAATGTATAAAACTAGATTAAAACACTAGAGGAAAGACAGTGTCCTCTCCTCCTCACCTCCAACTCTACTGAATCCAACCCTGCCTTTTTAGAGAATTTTAGGAAGTCCTACGAACAAAACAAGACAAAATTAATTTGATATTACAAAAAGGTGACTTGTGTGAAAGACAATGATTACCCAATTATAAGGCAACATGGTAAAAAATAAAAATAAATGATACTGGGCCCCCAGCTAAGAAAACCCCTGCTGGACAACTAAGACCATGATCATGTACAGCACTTAGTTCCCTCACAAAACATTGACATCCATTTTAATCATTTAGCAGACGCTCTTATCCAGAGCGACTTACAATTAGAACACAAGACGATGATGAAAACAGACACAGACACACCCACTCTACCTACCTTGAGCAGTAGCTGGTACTTCATGATTCTCTGGACAGGTTTGATGAGGAGGTCAGTGATCTGGAGACGGTGACCTAGACGTTGTTTCAGGTCCTCAAAGTAGGTGTCGATGTACTCTGACACGATGTGTTCTGACTTGGGCTTGTTCTGACAGTACACTATGTACATGTGGAGCCTTCGCTCCTGGAGACAGAACACACACACACACACACACACACACACAGAGGGTTAGGGTACTGTAGATATACACTACCGTTCAAATGTTTGGGGTCACTTAGAAATGTCCTTGTTTTCGAAAGAAAAGCAATTTTTTTGTCCATTAAAATAACATTAAATTGATCAGAAATACAGTGTAGACATTGTTAATGTTGTAAATGGCTATTGTAGCTGGAAATTTTTTTTAATGGAATATCTACATAGGCGTACAGAGGCCCATTATCAGCAACCATCAGTCATGTGTTCCAATGGCACGTTGTGTTTGCTAATCCAAGTTTATCATTTTAAAATGCTAATTGATCATTAGAAAACCCTTTTGCAATTATGTTAGCACAGCTGAAAACTGTTGTGCTGATTAAAGAAGCAATAAAACTGGCCTTCTTGAGACTAGTTTAGTATCTAGAGCATCAGCAATTGTGGGTTCGATTACAGGCTCAAAATGGCCAGAAACAAATAACTTTCTTCTGAAACTCGTCAGTCTATTCTTGTTCTGAGAAATGAAGGCTATTCCATGCGAGAAATTGCCAAGAAACTGAAGATCTCGTACAACGCTGTGTACTACTCCCTTTACAGAACAGCGCAAACTGTCTCTAACCAAAATAGAAAGAGGATTTGGCCTTGCTGAGCAAGAGGACAAATACATTAGTGTCTAGTTTGAGAAACAGACGCCTCACAGGTCCTCAACTGGCAGCTTCATTAAATAGTACCCGCAAAACACCAGTCTCAACGTCAACAGTGAAGAGGCGACTCCGGGATGCTGACCTTCTAGGCAGAGTTGCAAAGAAAAAGCCATATCTCAGACTGGCCAATAAAAAGAAAAGATTCAGATGGGCAGTTTGACATGGCTTTTTCTTTGCAACTCTGCCTAGAAGGTCAGCATCCCAGAGTCGCCGCTTCACTGTTGACGTTTCTCGCATGGAATAGCCTTCATTTCTCAGAACAAGAATAGACTGACGAGTTTCAGAAGAAAGTTATTTGTTTCTGGCCATTTTGATCCTGTAATCGAACCCACAATTGCTGATGCTCCAGATACTCAACTAGTCTCAAGAAGGCCAGTTTTATTGCTTCTTTAATCAGCACAACAGTTTTCAGCTGTGCTAACATAATTGCAAAACGGTTTTCTAATGATAAATTAGCTTTTAAAATGATAAACTTGATTTAGCAAACACAACGTGCCATTGGAACACAGGACTGCTGGTTTTCTTTCGAAAACAAGGACATTTCTAAGTGACCCCAAACTTTTGAACAGAAGTGTATACACACTCAAACACTCACTCACACACTCACTCACACAGCAACAGTCAGTCACTCACATGTTTGACAAACAGCGGTCCAAGTCGATCAGGGTCTTCAAGACACTTTTCTAACTCTCCCATGAAGAAACTACAGAGAGAAAGCGAGAGGGTCAGCAAGGCATATCCATACTATATTGTGTGTGTGTGTGTGTGTGTGTGTGTGTGTGTGTGTGTGTGTGTCATACTCTCTGTGCCAGTCGTAGATCTGGTGGATGTTTCCAAAGACTATCTTGTCTTTCCCCTTCATATCGTCTGGTACCCCTTCCTCCTTCATCCGAGTCATATAGCTCTGAAACACACACAGTCAGGGGTGCAAAATCACGTCGTCACACACACGTGAACATCAACTAACACTAGAGGAAGAGGAAGTGAGGTCAGAGGGAGGGAGGAAGTGATGTGTTTTGACTCACCTCCACCACCAGGCCCAGGTCTCTGACGTAGTCCCTCTCTGTCTCCACCAGCTCCAACAACACATAACTACACACAGAGAGAGAGGGTCAGTAACATGTCTTAAACAAGAGTGTCAAAGAATAAAACGAGTTTCAGTGTACGGTGTCCATATTAGGATAGCTACAGTCAAACGCTGCTGAGGCTGAGGTTGTCCTAATATGGACACTAACAGTGAGCATGAGAGAGTGAGTGAGTGACAGAAAAAGAGCTAGTGATCCATGTTGGAAACAAGTGGAATCGCTTTAACGCGTTATAGCCTGGGTTGTACTCCGTGCATCTTTTTTTCCCAATAAATCAATCAATCCAGTACGTACTGTCGTCTCTTGAGGAAGCCAGTCTTGCGCTCCTCCATCTCATCGATGGGAGAGGAGGATGAGAGGAGGGAGTTGTCGGAGGGGTTGAAGGAGGGAGAGCTGCTATCCACCTGTTCTACTGAGAGAGAGCTAGGCCTGTCCTCTAGAGCCTGGAGAGAGAGAGAGGGAGGGAGGGAGAAAGAAAGAGGTAGATTGTAAACCAGACAACGCCTCCCTGTATGCGTGTGTGTAATAGAAATGTACATTTACATTTTAGTCATGTATATGTGTGTGTATGTGTGTGTGTGTCCTTACTAGGGCTGTTTCGGTGACCATATTTCCGCGACACCGGCAGTCATGATTCATGACCGCAGTAAAATTCCACATGACCGTTGAGTCACGGTAATCTCCTCTAATGCACTCTGGACATGCGTTGGTAGTATCAAATCCCTAACGATCATCAGGTCGCTAATGGCCTGGTACTGAGGGCTCTATTGTCCCTCTAACCACCCTGACATCAATGCAAATGCAATCGAAAATCACATCAAACACATCATCAAAACAGCATGTGCTTTTAAAACTCACCTCACTGTGATTGATCAATTTGAAGAAAGAAGTTCAACAATAGGTTGACACTGAGTGGAAAACATGGTCTTTATGGCTGTTGTTTCAAAGCCTGACACAATTAAATGGACAGCGCTTTCTAAGATGGACAGTGCTTTCTAAGTTGATGATTAATTCAAAACACCCATATGCATAGGTCTATTTTGATATATGAGCCCAAGCCCCCCCAAAAAAGTTGAATTAAAATAACGATTCTGCCGTTATACAATACTTAGCCTACTGCATACTACGCACAGCAGAGAAACATTTTTTAAAAACGGATTTAAGATGGTACATAATTGGTCTAGCCTATAGCTCAGTTGGTAGAGCATGGCGCTTGCAACGCCAGGGTTGTGGGTTCGATTCCCACGGGGGGCCAGTATAAAAAAAACAAAAAAAAAACATGTATGCACTCACATGTAAGTTGTTTTGGATAAGAGCGTCTGCTAAATGACTAAAAATGTAAATGTAAATGGCCTTTGAGTGTGGACTGTATTATTATGCATACTGGATGGACTGGGTTACCTTATGCTACACTACAAACGTTCTATCCATGAGCCTGGGAGAGAACGTATAAGCCTAGGTGATGCTGTTCATTGAACAGCCTAATAATAGGGAATCTTTTATATTTTCATAATTAATGGGCTGGCACATTACCTTTAGCTACAGTATATCTCAGCACCATGCGTTTCCATCTCCGCCCCTCTCTCCTTCATTCCTTTCTCAAGCACGCAGAAAGAGGGGCTGTCAACAGTTTAATGAAATATCGATGTTCCCGAACAGATTTCACTTGGTTTCCCAGATTAAGCACTGGGTGGCTGCAGGAACAGGGTTGAGAGCCCATTGCATACAGAGTTTGGGCATAATTTCACCTGTTGCGCAGTGAATAGGCTGCATGCTCCTCAAACAGCGGTTGATGTGTGGAGTGAAATAACTGGAGTAGCCTACCCAGCATGAATGAGAAAAACAGACTGTCGGGAAAGATGACGTCTTTTTTCCCCTGCCCTTGTTCCTACCCATTTGATAACGGGCCATTCTAAATCTAAACTAATTTTACATATTAGTAAAGACAAGATTAAACTGAGAATAGTCTGATGGGTGAATATATGATCTCTTGATGAGAGAACAGCTGTGCAGCCTGAGGCAAGGAACAGAGCCCAAGCCTTTTTTTGCAACTTTCTCAAATCATCAATAGGCTATAGTCGCACCATGCAGCCCATATATGTTTTGATTTCTAAGACATTCTAAGGTTTGTATCATTCACAACTAAAGTTGCCAAATAACTCTAAATAGGACCCGTTTCAAATGATCACTTTTATGCTCAACATAGCCACTTCATATGCGCCCGCACTCACTCTAGAATGGGAAAAATATATTTTCAATTTTATTCAGCTAAGTTTGATTATATTCTTCTTACTATAAAATCATATAATATATAATAATGGCACGGGACTTATACACATGTCTTGTCTGCTAAATGAACAAGCCTACAGCCTATGGCATGGAGCATATCCAGATAACATACAGTAGGCCAACTCATATTCTGTTCTTCTGAAATACATTTTCTTCATTTCATATTGTTTCTTTAGACCTGTCTAAAATAAATAATGGATATATTGTGATTGTGTATATTAAATTGATTTATTAGACTTTTTAAAATATAGATGTTCCAAAGGCGCATCCGCAGCTGGTATGCGGCTTGTAAGCGTGGAGGCCTGGAGATGCTAAATGTGCTTATGTTAATTATGGACAATTACCGTGAGACGGGCAGGCTTTTGCATGACATTAACCGGCCGACAAGATTTCATGACCACCACAGCCCTAGTCCTCACCATCTTGCTCTTGACCAGTTCCTCGATGGCGCTCACCAGCTCCGCAGCACTGGGTGTCTCAGAACTGGACGGTCGGACGGAGAGACGGGAGGAGCTCTGGACAGAGATGGGGGGGGTTTAGAACATTCCCCTCAGCGTAGTCTTACTACATGATCTGGCTAAAGGCTACATTTAATACTGTTCCTGTTCAGTTATCCATCAAACAATCAATAAAACTTTAAAGTTGTCAATAAACAAATCTTTCAATCAACCAAGAAACCAAAATCTGGCAAGACTAACATTATTGATTCTTCCTAATTTGAACCCTCCCTTGTAGAACACCCTTTCAAGAGAGAAAATGAATACACTGCTCAAAAAAATTAAGGGAACACTTAAACAACACAATGTAACTCCAAGTCAATCACACTTCTGTGAAATCAAACTGTCCACTTAGGAAGCAACACTGATTGACAATACATTTCACATGCTGTTGTGCAAATGGAATAGACAACAGGTGGAAATTAAAGGCAATTAGCAAGACACCCCCAATAAAGAAGTGGTTCTGCAGGTGGTGACCACAGACCACTTCTCAGTTCCTATGCTTCCTGGCTGATGTTTTGGTCACTTTTGAATGCTGGCGGTGCTTTCACTCTAGTGGTAGCATGAGACGGAGTCTACAACCCACACAAGTGGCCCAGGTAGTGCAGCTCATCCAGAATGGCACATCAATGCGAGCTGTGGCAAGAAGGTTTACTGTGTCTGTCAGCGTAGTGTCCAGAGCATGGAGGCGCTACCAGGAGACAGGCCAGTACATCAGGAGACGTGGAGGAGGCCGTAGGAGGGCAACAACCCAGCAGCAGGACCGCTACCTCCGCCTTTGTGCAAGGAGGAGCAGGAGGAGCACTGCCAGAGCCCTGCAAAATGACTTCCAGCAGGCCACAAATGTGCATGTGTCTGCTCAAACGGTCAGAAACAGACTCCATGAGGGTGGTATGAGGGCCCGACGTCCACAGGTGGGGGTTGTGCTTACAGTTCAACACCGTGCAGGACGTTTGGCATTTGCCAGAGAACACCAAGATTGGCAAATTCGCCACTGGCGACCTGTGCTCTTCACAGATGAAAGCAGGTTCACACTGAGCACATGTGACAGACGTGACAGAGTCTGGAGACGCCGTGGAGAACGTTCTGCTGCTTGCAACATCCTCCAGCATGACTGGTTTGGCGGTGGGTCAGTCATGGTGTGGGGTGGCATTTCTTTGGAGGGCCGCACAGCCCTCCATGTGCTCGCCAGAGGTAGCCTGACTGCCATTAGGTACCGAGATTAGATCCTCAGACCCCTTGTGAGACCATATGCTGGTGCGGTTGGCCCTGGGTTCCTCCTAATGCGAGACAATGCTAGACCTCATGTGGCTGGAGTGTGTCAGCAGTTCCTGCAAGAGGAAGGCATTGATGCTATGGACTGGCCCGCCCGTTCCCCAGACCTGAATCCAATTGAGCACATCTGGGACATGTTTCGCTCCATCCACCAACGCCACGTTGCACCACAGACTGTCCAGGAGTTGGCGGATGCTTTAGTCCAGGTCTGGGAGGAGATCCCTCAGGAGACCATCCGCCACCTCATCAGGAGCATGCCCAGGCGTTGTAGGGAGGTCATACAGGCATGTGGAGGCCACACACACTACTGAGCCTCATTTTGACTTGTTTTAAGGACATTACATCAAAGTTGGATCAGCCTGTAGTGTGGTTTTCCACTTTTATTTTGAGGGTGACTCCAAATCCAGACCTCCATGGGTTGATAAATTTGATTTCCATTGATAATTGTTGTGTGATTTTGTTGTCAGCACATTCAACTATGTAAAGAAAAAAGTATTTAATAAGATTATTTCATTCATTCAGATCTAGGATGTGTTGTTTAAATGTTCCCTTTATTTTTTTGAGCAGTGTACATTTAATCTGGAGAGACAGACCCAAAACTACTGAAAAGAAAATGTAAGATAACTGTGTTTTTTTTCTGGATAGATCCCAAAATATTCCTGAGGCATACAGTACATTGAATGACGGGTAAAAATGCAGCCTGCAACCTGTATGTTGCTGATGTCTGTAAGTCGGATGTTGGTTTGTTTACAATGACGTCATCTTGCTTAGTCTACCTTCACAATGTTAGTGTTAGGGTTGCATTTTGATCCTCTGCTCTCAATGAATGATCCAATGTTGACCAGAAAAATAAAGAGTTCTAATATGAAGTTTAAGGAAAGAAGGGTAAAGTGAATCTATGATCGCTAAAACAAAGTGCTTCAAGTGATAAAAGGAAAACAGTCTGCAATGAGTCTCATAAGAACGAGGTAAAATCTATAACATTGAAAAGCAAGAGAAGGTAAGAGGTTACACAGGTGTGTAAGTGAGAAAGAAAATAAAAGCTTCACAAAAAGAAAGAGTAAAGAAAGTGTAGGAGATTGTAAATGAGAGCTTAATGTTACGAGTTGTAAAAAAGAGATAAAGTGTATGAGATATGAACTCTCAATAATAAGGGAATTGAAAAAGTGTATAAATTATAAATGAACTGGACATTTAAAAAGAAAAGAGATGTTAAGTGTATGATATCAGAGAATAAAAAATAAAGATGTAAGATGAGTTAAATATGAACTGTAAACTGCAACAGGACATTGAAAAAGAAAGGAGGTACAGTCAAGTGTATGGGAGAGTCTCACCCTTGCTGTGCTGTCTCCAGACTGTGCTGTGCCCCACTAAGGGTCTGTGTGTGGTGGGGTGGGGTGTTGGGGTGTACCCTCTGGCCGCGCCAGGGCTTACAGTAGGTGCCAATTAATCACATGGTGCAATGGGGTTAACGCACACAGGGGAGGGGTGAGGACGGGTGAGGAGGGGTGAGGAGGAGGGAGTGAGGGGGATCTGAGTCATCGGTTTGTCGCAAGTTGTTCCACTTAGGTACAGATCTAGGATCAATTTGCACCAATTCGATCCGGAATAGGGGACCTTACATCAGCCTCTAGAGACTTCTAGCTACTCTGTTCTGCAAGTGCCTCTGAGTTATTCTGAGGGTGCAATCATGCAATGAACGGAGGTGTTACCAGGCAACAAGGCAGATAAATACTTTTAAAAAATGTAAAATGATTAATAAAACTTACACTAGTTTGGTGAAAGCCATATATTGAAGGAACCAGGCTGATGATGAAAAATTGAAAATAATCAAAACTAAAAAGAAATATGGAGAGGGGGAGTAATTCTATAGTTGAATAAAGCACTGCAGACACTAAGAGGAGAGAGAGACCAATTTGGCTGTAGAAGAGAGACAGAGAGCAGAGAGTAAGGTAGGCAGAATAAAAGAGCTCTTGAGAGAGACGTTTGGAAGAGTGTCCTTTGCCTCAGAGAGAAACCTAGAAAGACAGGAATGAATGTAAAAATTCTACATCTGTTGTCCTTCAACTAACTTTCATAAGAAAAACTGAAAGAAAAACAGCAACTACGTCTATAGTACAGTTACCGATAGTGGGGGGAGAGAGAGAGAGAGAGAGAGAGAGAGCGAGCGAGAGCGAGAGCGAGAGCGAGAGAGAGAGAGAGAGAGAGAGAGAGAGAGAGAACTGAAGTATCAAGGGAAGAGAAAAGGAGGGAAAGAGAGATGGAAGGATTGTTTCAGGAGATGGAGAGGTATGGAAACTGAGACAAAGCAAAGACTGGACATAAATCAAGATAATGCTACAGTATGGCAAACAGTAAACAGACAGCCAACCAACGATACAGTCGGAAACAAAACAAACAAAAGAGAAACACAAATTAGTGTCAGAGAAAAACGCTGCTGTGCCAAGAAAAGGTGAATCCATGACAGCTACAGTAACTGATGCATTTCTATTTGAATAGCAGCCTCAATGTTTCATAATGAATTGTCATCTAGGCCTGTATTCACAAAGTGTCTCAGAGTAGGATCTGCCTTTCATCATAATGAATAAGAGGCGGGACCCAATCCTAGATCAGTACTCTTACTCAGACGTTTTGGGAATTATGGGCCCTGCTAAGAAGGACTTGATACGAAAACTAACTAAAACGTTTGTCTGTAGAATATAATAACAAAATAATCAAACTCATGACTAAATCATAGGAGAGAAACCGTAACAGAAAGGATGAGTTTGCTGTGTGGGGGATCTTAGATTTACATTTTAGTAATTTAGCAGACACTCTTATCCAGAGCGACTTACAGGAGCAATTAGGGTTAAGTGCCTTGCTCAAGGGCAAAAATATTACTGTTTCTATCAACAAAAAACATTTGATTAATAAAATATTATTATCAGTCTTCTTTCTCAAATGAGGGGTAGTTTAAATGGGGGTAGTTTATGACTGTTACTGGTTATAGGCCTATCTGTCATTTTTGATGCGTGTACCAGTTGGCCTCGGCTGTCTTTTCTTCCCCCCGCCCCCCCCACCCCTCCCTCCTGAGAGTCAGGCTGACTGTGACCCTATTCTCTAACTCCCCTCTCCCCTAACCGTTACCTTGTCGTCCTGTGCGTCAGGCTGCAGTAGGCTGTGTTGCTGGATGGCCATGGGGGGTGGTAGGGGTACAGAGTCGGCCCCCTCCTCGCCCTCCTCCTCTCCACAGCTCTGCATCCCAGAGGACGAGGACTTGGACAGGGTCCCGCTAGAGAGACCCTCGTTACGCACTCTCTGTAGAGGAGAGAGAGAAGAGAGGAGAGTTTAGAGAGGGAGAGAGAGAGAGAGGAAGAGATAGATAGAATGAAAGAGACCGAGAGAGACAGAGAGACAGAAAGAGAGAGGAGAGGTTGGAGGAGAGGTTAGAGAGAAAGAGAAGACAGACACACAGAAGACACTGACTTTGAGGTCTCCCCCTTACCTCCTCCACAGTCTCGTCCTGGGGTGTAGCGGCGCTGTCGTCAGAGTCTTTCTGGGCGCTGCCCGTCATCTCACCACTCTTCCTCACCTTCTTGTGTTTGTGTGCCAGCTTCTTCACGTGCCCGTCTGCCTTGCCACTGCTCAGACGACGCACTGGGCTGGTCAGCCACTTCCGCAGGGTGTTACCTGGGACAAGGGGATGGAGAATGTTAACACTGACATCTAGGCACGCACAAACACACACCTTCTCCTTTTCAACCACTTTGAATTTAGAACTGTTTGTTCAATCCCATTGCAAAAAGTTGGTGAGGTGTGTGTGTGTGTGTGTTTACCTGGCCGTTTAGGCCCGGGCGAGGTGTGTGAGCCCATGCTGTGATGCCCAGGCTGCAGTGTGGCAGAGGAGCCTGGCATGATGGAGTCATTACTACACACTGACAGAGTGTCTGGATGGGGAGAGAGGGAGGAGGGGGAGGACGGAGAGCAAAAGAGAGGTTATCAAAGACGCAAAAGGGCTTGAATACACCCATAACACATCGAAAGATAATCCATAATATAGCGCTTTTCTGAAACTCAAAGACGCTACCCCCTACTACAGATCTCCTAACCCACCTTTATGGTTGAATATCCCCTCCATCTCCATGGAGGAGCGTGAGTGGGCGATGCAGAGCATGGTGCAGGGTACCAGTCCCTCGTGGGCAGGGGAGCGGTCCGTGGTCCGCACCAGACACCAGTCAGGCTTGTCATGGCACCTCTCCAGGACCTCTACAGTCTGGCCCCTCCGGACGGTCAGCTCGTTGCTGTTACCAGCCATGAAGTCATGGATCACCACAGTCAGCTCACAGCCACCGGACAGCTGGAGGAGAGGAGAGAGATGGTCAGGAGGAATGTAGAATCATTATTACATCCTTCCCCTAGGAGGTTAAAGCAGGCAACAAAGTCCTCAGGTCCTTTTCAACTGAAGCCTTCTCTTCATGATAAAACGTAATTTTAGAAATATTGTGTGCTGTTCTCACCTGTCTATGTTCTGTGAGGCCAGAGAGTGTGTGTGTGTGCTCACCTTGTCACTGTCCAGTGTGTTCTGTGAGGTGCGTGAGGCGATAGAGATGGTGTCTGGTTGGCTGCTGCCGTCACCCTGGCTGTCCAAGTCCTCTCCATCCCTATCAAACCAAACACAATGTGTAAGTGTGTGTGTGTGTATACATGCATATGAGTGTGTGTGTGTGTAGGTGTGTATAATAATATAATAATAATATGCCATTTAGCAGACGCTTTTATCCAAAGCGACTTACAGTCATGTGTGCATACATTTTTACGTATGGGTGGTCCCGGGGATGGGTGGTCCCGGGGATCGAACTCTGTAGCTCAATTGGTAGAGCATGGCGCTTGTAACACCAGGGTAGTGGGTTCGATCCCCGTGACCACCCATATGTAAAAATGTATGCGCACATGACTAAGTCGCTTTGGATAAAAGCGTCTGCTAAATGGCATATTATATTATTATTATTATTATTATTACCCTGGCGTTACAAGTGCCATGCTCTACCAATTGAGCTACAGAGGACCACTTATGAACTTGTGTACCTGTACCTGCGGTGTCCCTTGTGATGCTTGGTGGAGGCAGACTTAGGGATGTGTATAGGTTCCTTCAGAGCTCCTCTCAGGTGGATGGTTCGTTCCTGAATCACCTCCCTGATGTGTTTGATCCAGTCCTGCTTGTTCTCAATGCTCGACGCCTGCCATTAGCCCAGGGAGGAGGGGTCTAAGGTTAATTCACCCAATCACCTTGCTCTCTGAAGTCTTATTTTTGTCTAAACAGTTTCATAGACCCCCACTGGAGAAGAAACGGTTATATTCCAATGCCCACAATAGCATACCACTTAGAATGCATATGTGTTACATGGCTTCATTCTAAGTAGTAAGCTAGTGTGGATATTGAAACACAGAAAAAGGAGAGGAGAGGAGACAGAGAGAAGGCCACAGTAGAGTATTGAGATGCAGCCGAGGGCTGTGTTAGGTGTTAGGCTAGTTAGTACAGTTTTACTCACCATTGATCCATGTTTGCATCCCTGACTTGGCTTTGGTTCAAATATAGAATAGAGAATTTCACTTGTTTGTTTTTAGTTAATTTATATTACATTTTCTATGAGGACAGAATGTCTCGAGATGATGGACGGAAAACAGTTACAGTATTTTGGTGGTGGCCAGTTAGTTAGGTGGTTAATATGGGCAGCACAGGTAGATGAGTAGAATAAAAACAGAGTCAATATATTGTGTCAGACAGAGTCATCGGGTTGGGAGTAGGGCAACATGCTTTTCCAACCACTGGCACAAACAAGAAGCTTCAGTATTAAAACTAGCTTTGGAGGTGGGTGTTAAAAAAAGGAAGATGTTTGGTTTGGTAAGGAGAGAAAAAAAGAGAGAGATAGAGAGAGAGAAAGGAAGATGGGAGAAAGATAGGGAGAGAGAGAGAGAGAGAAGGAAAATGAGAGAAAGAGGGTCAACACGTGAGGTGCCAAATCATAAAACAAGAAGAGATTCATTTTTCTAGACGAGAAAAATGTATAGGCCTCTACTTCATACAGAGGATGTAGAATGTATTGGGAGCATGTGGGAGTTTGAAGAATAGTTGGAGTTTAGGGGTTAAAGTTAATGTCAGTGGTGTTGGCGTAAGCATGTTAGCCCACGGTTGGTTAGCGAACAAACAGTTATTATTCAGAGATACAAACATAAACAAAACAGCCCAAGACGCAGATGTACTGTACTAGACTAGACTGTATGATAGAACAGTCATTAGACAGAACAGAGAGATAAATAGACCCAAGTAACAGATGTAGAGAGAGAGAGAGAAATACAGAGCGAGAGAGAGAGAGAGAGAAATACAGAGAGAGAGAGCGAGAGAAATACAGAGAGAGATAAATACAGAGAGAGAGAGAGAGAGAGAGATAAATACAGAGAGAGAGAGAGAGAGAGAAATACAGAGAGAGAGAGAGAAATACAGAGAGAAAAAAGAAACAGAGAAGCACATACGAAGGCTCATACGAAGCTTCACATCCATCAGGCAGCACCATAAAGTCATGCAATCAACCAGGGAAGAGAAAGAGGGAAAGGGGGGAGGAGAAGAGAAGGAAAAGAGAAGATGGGGAGAGGGAAGTTAAAGAAAGGAGGAGAGGGGGCAAGAGTAATACGGCAGAGGGGAGAGGAGAGAGAAAGGAGAGAGGGATGTGAGGTATTCTCCTATGTTCTTACCTTGAGTACGATCTTGTTGTCGGAGGTGGGGGTGCGTCCCACCCACAGAGCAAACTTACAGGGGTCTCCCTCAACGTGCTCTGTTACCCCCAACTCTGACGTCTGGAGAGAGGGAGAGGTATTACTGCCATTTTATATGAATTCCTTTGGCAATATGTAATACGTATCTGTATTTCTAGCCAATGACACACCAGAAACAGAGAGAGATAGAGACAACTAAAGAGAAAGAAAGACAAAGAGAGAGAGAGACACAGACAAGGAGAACAACTAAAACAGAAAAGAGAGAGAGACAAGAGTGAGTTGTACTCACGTAGAGTTTGCTCTTGTACATGTACTTGCTCCTTCCGTTGGAGTCTTTGACCTCCTTGCTGAAGATGAGGGACATCTCGAAGAGGAAGAGGTGACGCTCGCGTCCCTTACGGATCAGAGTTTTAGGATCCCACACCTGGAAGGACTCCTGCAGGATTAACTCTCCCTGAGACTCAATGTTCTCATCGAAACCTACAGGAGACGGGGAGGGAGGGAGAAGAAAAGAGTGTTAAAGAAAGAGTTCCTTCACCATGTGTATGTGCATAAGCATCGTTGACTTTGAGTGTGTGTGTGTCTCACCCTCCAGCATTGAGAGGTGCATGGCATCGTTGGCTCTCTTGGGGACACTGAGCATGACCTCCAGTCCATCCTTGATCTCTCCTTTCCCCTCCTCACAGCACGTCAGCAGCTCCTAAACACACCAGAGAGGTACCATCAACAAATACCCTTTGAAAGCAAATACGTCATATTTTGTGTGAATGATAATAAGCCCATTAGGGGGTCCTCAATTACCCATAACCTGGGATGTACTGGTGAACAAAAAGATGAACGCCGGTCGAGACTGCAAGTAACGTAAACGCTGATGCTAACTAGCGTGATGGGTGCATAAAAGCTACTCACCAAATAAAAAGGTATGTCCCTACATTCCTGCTTATCACAATGTAAACATAAGCAAATATAAACAAACATTTGTAGAGATTGTGTATGTGCTTTATAAAAGTGGGTTGCTATGGTTACCTTGAGCAGGAGCTGGTACTTGGTGATTCGCTGAACGGGCTTGATCAGGTAGGAGGAGATGGAGTTGGCCAATCGGTGCCTCTGCTGGATCTCCTGTACACGCCCACACAGAGAAACCCAGAGCTGTGATTGGGTGCAGGGAGCTGTCAGTCACAGTATGGGCCAATAGGAGGGCAGGATACTCACGTCAAAGTAGGGTCCAGCGTGCTCTAGGATGAGCTGGGTGGAGTCTGGTTTGTTCTTACAGTAGTTGACGTACATCTGGAACTTATCAGCCTGGACACACAGATACACAACTAAGAGTCAAAACCAATATAGCTACTCCTTTTTGACCAATCACAATTTAGAAGTAGAGATATTAAAGACAATTCTTTATACCTGTTCTAAGAAATCATTATTTGTACCTATCCTAAGAAATCTTTCTCTCTCTATTTCACAGATGTCAAGGAACATCACAAACCTACATTCGGCCATTTTATGAACCAACTCACTTGTCTTGAGAAAGACCAGAACAGACACACACTCACTCACCCAGGTGACGAAGCAGTGGCCCACATCTTCTGGTAGCTGTTCATACTTCTCCAGCTCTTTGAGGAAGATACTGATGAAAAAGGAGAGGAGAGGGATGAGGGAGGGAGGAGAGAGGGAGGAAGAGAGAGAAAGGGAGGATGTGAGCAAACACCATTAAACCAGAGAATAACTCCTGTTTGTATACATAGCTTCAGCACTGGAAATTAACCAGGAAGTTAACTTAAGAAACAAATTGCTTTATTTTATAGTGGATATACAGTGGGGAGAACAGGTATTTGATACACTGCCGATTTTGCAGGTTTTCCTACTTACAAAGCATGTAGAGGTCTGTAATTTTTATCATAGGTACACTTCAACTGTGAGAGGCGGAATCTAAAACAAAAATCCAGAAAATCACATTGTATGATTTTTAAGTAATTAATTTGCATTTTATTGCATGACATACGTATTTGATCACCTACCAAACAGTAAGAATTCCGGCTCTCACAGACCTGTTAGTTTTTCTTTAAGAAGCCCTCCTGTTCTCCACTCATTACCTGTATTAACTGCACCTGTTTGAACTCGTTACCTGTATAAATGACACCTGTCCACACACTCAATCAAACAGACTCCAACCTCTCCACAATGGCCAAGACCAGAGAGCTGTGTAAGGACATCAGGGTTACAATTGTAGACCTGCAAAAGGCTGGGATGTGCTACAGGACAATAGGCAAGCAGCTTGGTGAGAAGGCAACAACTGTTGGCACAATTATTAGAAAATTGAAGAAGTTCAAGATGACGGTCAATCACCCTCGGTCTGGGGCTCCATGCAAGATCTCACCTCGTGGGGCATCAATGATCATGAGGAAGGTGAGGGATCAGCCCAGAACTACACGGCAGGACCTGGTCAATGACCTGTAGAGAGCTGGGACCACAGTCTCAAAGAAAACCATTAGTAACACACTACGCCGTCATGGATTAAAATCCTGCAGCGCACGCAAGGTCCCCCTGCTCAAGCCAGCGCATGTCCAGGCCCGTCTGAAGTTTGCCAATGACCATCTGGATGATCCAGAGGAGGAATGGGAGAAGGTCATGTGGTCTGATAAGACAAAAATAGAGCTTTTTGGTCTAAACTCCACTCGCCGTGTTTGGAGGAAAAAGAAGGATGAGTACAACCCCAAGAACACCATCCCAACAGTGAAGCATGGAGGTGGAAACATCATTCTTTGGGGATGCTTTTCTGCAAAGGGGACAGGACGACTGCACCGTATTGAGGGGAGGATAGATGGGGCCATGTATCGCGAGATCTTGGCCAACAACCTCCTTCCCTCAGTAAGAGCACTGAAGATGGGTCGTGGCTGGATCTTCCAGCATGACAACGACCCGAAACACACAGCCAGGGCAACTAAGGAGTGGCTCCGTAAGAAGCATCTCAAGGTCCTGGAGTGGCCTAGCCAGTCTCCAGACCTGAACCCAATAGAACATCTATGGAGGGAGCTGAAAGTCCGTATTGCCCAGCGACAGCCCCGAAACCTGAAGGATCTGGAGAAGGTCTGTATGGAGGAGTGGGCCAAAATCCCTGCTGCAGTGTGTGCAAACCTGGTCAAGACCTACAGGAAACGTATGATCTCTGTAATTGCAAACAAAGGTTTCTGTACCAAATGTTAAGTTCTGCTTTTCTGATGTATCAAATACTTATGTCATGCAATAAAATGCAAATTAATTACTTAAAAATCATACAATGTGATTTTCTGGATTTTTGTTTTAGATTCCGTCTCTCACAGTTGAAGTGTACAGTGGGGAAAAAAAGTATTTAGTCAGACACCAATTGTGCAAGTTCTCCCACTTAAAAATATGAGAGAGGCCTGTAATTTGCATCATAGGTACACGTCAACTATGACAGACAAATTGAGGGGGAAAAATCCAGAAAATCACATTGTAGGATTTTTAATGAATTTATTTGCAAATTATGGTGGAAAATAAGTATTTGGTCACCTACAAACAAGCAAGATTTCTGGCTCTCACACACCTGTAACTTCTTCTTTAAGAGGCTCCTCTGTCCTCCACTCATTACCTGTATTAATGGCACCTGTTTGAACTTGTTATCAGTATAAAAGACACCTGTCCACAACCTCAAACAGTCACACTCCAAACTCCACTATGGCCAAGACCAAAGAGCTGTAAAAGGACACCAGAAACAAAATTGTAGATCTGCACCAGGCTGGGAAGACTGAATCTGCAATAGGTAAGCAGCTTGGTTTGAAGAAATCAACTGTGGGAGCAATTATTAGGAAATGGAAGACATACAAGACCACTGATAATCTCCCTCGATCTGGGGCTCCACGCAAGATCTCACCCCGTGGGGTCAAAATGATCACAAGAACGGTGAGCAAAGATCCCAGAATCACACGGGGGGACCTAGTGAATGACCTGCAGAGAGCTGGGACCAAAGTAACAAAGCTTACCATCAGTAACACACTACGCCGCCAGGGACTCAAATCCTGCAGTGCTAGACGTGTCCCCCTGCTTAAGCCAGTACATGTCCAGGCCCGTCTGAAGTTTGCTAGAGTGCATTTGGATGATCCAGAAGAGGATTGGGAGAATGTCATATGGTCAGATGAAACCAAAATAGAACTTTTTGGTAAAAACTCAACTGGTCGTGTTTGGAGGACAAAGAATGCTGAGTTGCATCCAAAGAACACCATACCTACTGTGAAGCATGGGGGTGGAAACATCATGCTTTGGGGCTGTTTTTCTGCAAAGGGACCAGGATGACTGATCCATGTAAAGGAAAGAATGAATGGGGCCATGTATCGTGAGATTTTGAGTTAAAACCTCCTTCCATCAGCAAGGGCATTGAAGATGAAACGTGGCTAGGTCTTTCAGCATGACAATGATCCCAAACACACCGCCCGGGCAAAGAAGGAGTGGCTTCGTAAGAAGCATTTCAAGGTCCTGGAGTGGCCTAGCCAGTCTCCAGATCTCAACCCCATAGAAAATCTTTGGAGGGAGTTGAAAGTCCGTGTTGCCCAGCGACAGCCCCAAAACATCACTGCTCTAGAGGAGATCTGCATGGAGGAATGGGCCAAAATACCAGCAGCAGTGTGTGAAAACCTTGTGAAAACTTACAGAAAATGTTTGACCTGTGTCATTGCCAACAAAGGGTATATAACAAAGTATTGAGAAACTTTTGTTATTGACCAAATACTTATTTTCCACCATAATTTGCAAATAAATTCATAAAAAATCCTACAATGTGATTTTCTGGATTTTTTTCCCTCATTTTGTCTGTCATAGTTGACGTGTACCTATGATGAAAATTACAGACCTCTACATGCTTTGTAAGTAGGAAAACCTGCAAAATCGGCAGTGTATCAAATACTTGTTCTCCCCACTGTATTTATATGTATATTTATTTATATGTATATTTATATATATATATATATATACACATACATATATACATACATACACATACACATACACACATATAAATACAGTGGGGAGAACAAGTATTTGATACACTGCCGATTTTGCAGGTTTTCCTACTTACAAAGCATGTAGGTCTGTAATTTTTATCATAGGTACACTTCAACTGTGAGAGACGGAATCTAAAAGAAAAATCCAGAAAATCACATTGTATGATTTTTAAGTAATTCATTTGCATTTTATTGCATGACATAAGTATTTGATTACCTACCAACCAGTAAGAATTCTGGCTCTCACAGACCTGTTAGTTTTTCTTTAAGAAGCCCTCCTTTTCTCCACTCATTACCTGTATTAACTGCACCTGTTTGAACTCGTTACCTTTATAAAAGACACCTGTCCACACACTTAATCAAACAGACTCCAACCTCTCCACAATGGCCAAGACCAGAGAGCTGTGTAAGGACATAAGGGATAAAATTGTAGACCTTCACAAGGCTGGGATGGGCTACAGGACAATAGGCAAGCAGCTTGGTGAGAAGGCAACAACTGTTGGTGCAATTATCAGAAAATGGAAGAAGTTCAAGATGACGGTCAATCATCCTCGGTCTGGGGCTCCATGCAAGATCTCACCTCGTGGGGCATCAATGATCATGAGGAAGGTGAGGGATCAGCCCAGAACTACACGGCAGGACCTGGTCAATGACCTGAAGAGAGCTGGGACCACAGTCTCAAAGAAAACCATTAGTAACAGACTAAGTCATGGATTAAAATCCTGCAGCGCACGCAAGGTCCCCCTGCTCAAGCCAGCGCATGTCCAGGCCCATCTGAAGTTTGCCAATGACCATCTGGATGATCCAGAGGAGAAATGGGAGAAGGTCATGTGGTCTGATGAGACAAAAATTGAGCTTTTTGGTCTAAACTCCACTCGCCGTGTTTGGAGGAAGAAGAAGGATGAGTACAACCCCAACCCATTCCAACCGTGAAGCATGGAGGTGGAAACATCATTCTTTGAGGATGCTTTTCTGCAAAGGGGACAGGACGACTGCACCGTATTGAGGGGAGGATGGATGGGGCCATGTATCGCGAGATCTTGGCCAACAACCTCCTTCCCTCAGTAAGAGCATTGACCCGAAACACACAGCCAGGGCAACTAAGGAGTGGCTCCGTAAGAAGCATCTCAAGGTCCTGGAGTGGCCTAGCCAGTCTCCAGACCTGAACCCTGACCTGAACATCTTTTTAAGTGGGAGAACTTGCACAATTGGTGGCTGACTAAATACTTTTTTCCCCACTGTACCTATGATAAAAATTACAGACCTCTACATGCTTTGTAAGTAAGAAAACCTGCAAAGTCGGCAGTGTATCAAATACTTGTTCTCCCCACTGTAGGTTGTTGTGGCTGTACAGGGAGAGTGACTCAGGGAGAGTGACTTACTTGTGATGGAACTCATAGAGGTCCACTATGTTCCCGAAGATGATGTGTTCCTTGTTGACGATGCCAGGAGGGATCTCCTCTACCCCACTGGTCATCTCCCACAGGTACGTCTGGAGGGAGGAGGATGGAGAAGGGGGGTTAGATCACACACATGGAGGGTCCAGATAAATCAGATTGATTAAGTCACAGCTGCTGCATTTAATGGAACTCTACACGGCAACACTACATTTCATATGTGCATGTGTTGTGTTATTGGTCTTCCATGTTGGTCAGATGTTGTTTTTCCACATGTGTTGTGTTAAAATTCCACAAGGTGGCGCCAGACATTGGCAGCAGAATGCCACTATAGATTAGGGGGTAAAGAAAGAGAGAGAGCAGGTTTCCTTACATCCGTACACTCCCTCAGGTCTCTGACATAGGTCTTCTCTGTCTGGATCAGCTCAGCCATGATGAACCTACACACACACACGTGTGCACACACACAAACACACACGGTTAGCCTCTTTTGCTGATTTATATAATTATCAATAGAACCCTTTTAGCCCCTCTGCTCTGTCCATTTACACGGATGAATCGTGTCAGAGTCGTGTCTAGTTGTGGCTGTTTTGGGCGTGTGTGTACTGTAGTAGAAGTGCTGCTACAGTAGTTTTAGTTATGAGATGATGAATGGGGACAAGAGGTCAAGGCAGGATCGACTGGTTGATTGGATTTGGGATATGGTTCATTTTGAGTGTCACTGATCTAATACGGTGTCAGAAAGTTAAGTGATGACGTACTCCTTCCTGCGAGCGGACTTGCGTTTCTCCTCGTTGAGTTCGTGAGCCGCGTCTCTCAGCTTGACTTCTGACCCCTGAGGTGTGGCTGGAATTATGTCCAACTGGAGATCCTTACTCTAACAGAGAGAGAGGGATGGAGGAAGGGAGAAGGTTGGAGAGACATGATTTACCAAAAATACAGTACTTTTAAAGAGCGTTGTTATTTTATTATTATTAGGGAATGGACCATCATTCACCAATGTTTCTGCTAAAAGCCATCTTCAGTGTGCAGAGATGATTTTTCCATAATGCTTTCCAGCAACCATTATATGGACACCCCACCAACCCAACCCCCCGCACACACCGTCCCCACCCCCACCAACCCCCCTACACCCTCTTGACTTACAGCCTTGGAGTTAGAGTCAGATGAGATGCCCAGTGCTTTCTCCAGACTGGTCCGGTACTTGTCCATACGCAGTGAGAAGTCTCTGTAGCGTTTGTCCACCGCCGTCACCCACTTCTTTATCTCCACAGCGTGACTATGGCCTTTATCACAGAAGCCATCCGCTAGCTGGATCAGCAACTTCACACGCTCTTTGGTTTGCTGGAGGGAGAGGGCGGAGAGACGGGGGAGGAGGAGAGAGAGATAGGGGTTGATTTAAAATCTGTAATGTTTGGTCTAAAAAAAGTTATGACGTGAAGATGTGATCCTTTCTACCCTGGCTGTGATGTGGAAGTCTTCGTGCTCCTTCAGCAGCTCCTGTGTGTGGTGGATACTGGAGCCAGTGGAGGTGTGGGTTGACAGGTAGAACTCTCCGGTGTCATGGATCCACTCCAGAGCCTGAGGACACACACACAGATCATTGAGGTGGACATTGGGGTAGAGAGATAGACAGAGGATACAGATGAGGACAGAAACAGAGAATGGAGGAAGAGAGAACAGCCATTTTAACTGTTGTTAGAGCTTTGAGTAAGAAAGACAAAAAGAGAGATAGAGAGAGCTAGAGAGAGTGATTGAGAGTGTGTGTAAATTGTGTGTGTACCTGTTTGGCGCTGCGTTCGAACACCACGTATTGCTGGCACTGGTCCAACCGTCGTTTCCTCATGGTCCAGAAGTGGAGAACACGGTTCTCTCTCTGCAACAACTCATTCAGGATGTCTGACCGCAACATGAACACAGAGATCACATTAGATTAGATATATAAATCTTTTGGGGTTGATTTAGGAATAGGTGAAAGGTAGAATTACCACACAGTGTGTGTACGTGTGTGTGATACTCACTCTTGACCTGTTGTTCCGGTGCTTTGACATGGCTGAGCATCCCAGGCATGTTAACACTGTTCCTGTGCATGTACTTCAGGAACACATCAGCATTACGTCTGGCCAGGGTGCATGCCTAGGGAAAGACACACATTTTAGAGACATGGGTAATAGTTGTATGTGTGTGTGTGTGTGTGTATATGTGTGTGTGTGTGTGTGTGTGTGTGTGTGTGTGTGTGCGTGTATGTTCTTACCTTGAGAAAGGCCTCTTTCTGTTCCAGGTGTTTGCTGATCATGGGGGTGACATGATCTGACTCACAGTTAGGACCCAGTTTGTCAGCCCCCCCACACCAGTCCTCTTCCCTCTTATACTCCTGCTCCAGGCTCTCCAACACACTGCACACCTACAGATCACAACACAGGGTTAAAACTACAGCTCCCATAACACACCACAGCTCCCATGATGCTCCAGGAGGCTTTCCAGCACACCTACAGGACACAGCACAGGCTCAGTCCGTCTCCTTAACTAAAGCTAAGCTACTAACGTAACTAGCTAGTTATCTCTACTAGAGCAAAACTAACTGGATACCAAGAGCAATAGTGCCCCCTACCTGTTCGGAGGTCTTGTAGAAGGCTACAGAGGTATTTATCTAATGGCGTTATTACAGAATTACAATACCTATTAGAGTACTAGCTCCCTACCTGTCATTACATAATAAACAATAACTATAATAGTCACAGCACCCCCTACCTGTTCGGAGGTCTTGTAGAAGGCTACAGAGGCGTTGACTAGTTTCAGCCTGTCCTCCATCTTCAACATGAGCTGCTGCCAGTGGGATGCTACGTTCTCAGCACAGTCTCTGATCAGGTCCATATCATAGTGGTTGGCCTGGAGTAACGCCTCAGCCTTCTGCTGCACCTGCAGAGCACTCTGGTGGGTTTTCTAGAAGGAGGAGAGGAGGGAGAGAGGGAGAGAGAGAGAGTTAGAATATCATAGCTTTGTGTTGCACCTTATTATAGAGTTTTATTATAGAATATCAGATATGTTTAAAGAAATGAGTGGGGGAAAAAAGAGAGGGAAAGCCAGAGGAATGGGGAGAGATTAAGTGAAACATGAGCTTGTGAGATCAGGCTGGTTAAACAAGGATAGAGCGATACAGAGCTACTGTAGAGAGAAATAAATATAAAGAGAGAATATACAGTGAGGGAAAAAAGTATTTGATCCCCTGCTGATTTTGTACGTTTGCCCACTGACAAAGAAATGATCAGTCTATAATTTTAATGGTAGGTTTATTTCAACAGTGAGAGACAGAATAACAAAACAATTCATAAAAACGCATGTCAAAAATGTTATAAATTGATTTGCATTTTAATGAGGGAAATAAGTATTTGACCCCCTCTCAATCAGAAAGATTTCTGGCTCCCAGGTGACTTTTATACAGGTAACGAGCTGAGATTAGGAGCACACTCTTAAAGGGAGTGCTCCTAATCTCAGCTTGTTACCTGTATAAAATACACCTGTCCACAGAAGCAATCAATCAATCAGATTCCAAACTCTCCACCATGGCCAAGACCAAAGAGCTCTCCAAGGATGTCAAGGACAAGATTGTAGACCTACACAAGGCTGGAATGGGCTACAAGACCATCGCCAAGCAGCTTGGTGAGAAGGTGATAACAGTTGGTGCGATTATTCGCAAATGGAAGAAACACAAAAGAACTGTCAATCTCCCTCGGCCTGGGGCTCCATGCAAGATCTCACCTCGTGGAGTTGCAATGATCATGAGAATGGTGAGGAATCAGCCCAGAACTACATGGGAGGATCTTGTCAATGATCTCAAGTCAGCTGGGACCATAGTCACCAAGAAAACAATTGGTAACACACTACGCCGTGAAGGGCTGAAATCCTGCAGCGCCCGCAAGGTCCCCCTGCTCAAGAAAGCACATATACTGGCCCGTCTGAAGTTTGCCAATGAACATCTGAATGATTCAGAGGAGAACTGGGTGAAAGTGTTGTGGTCAGATGAGACCAAAATTGAGCTCTTTGGCATCAACTCAACTCGCCGTGTTTGGAGGAGGAGGAATGCTGCCTATGACCCCAAGAACACCATCCCTACCGTCAAACATGGAGGTGGAAACATTATGCTAAGGGGGTGTTTTTCTGCTAAGGGGAGAGGACAACTTCACCGCATCAAAGGGACGATGGACGGGGCCATGTACTGTCAAATCTTGGGTGAGAACCTCCTTCCCTCAGCCAGGGCATTGAAAATGGGTCGTGGATGGGTATTCCAGCATGACAATGACCCAAAACACACGGCCAAGGCAACAAAGGAGTGGCTCAAGAAGAAGCACATTAAGGTCCTGGAGTGGCCTAGCCAGTCTCCAGACCTTAATCCCATAGAAAATCTGTGGAGGGAGCTGAAGGTTTGAGTTGCCAAATGTCAGCCTCGAAACCTTAATGACTTGGAGAAGATCTGCAAAGAGGAGTGGAACAAAATCCCTCCTGAGATGTGTGCAAACCTGGTGGCCAACTACAAGAAACGTCTGAACTCTGTGATTGCCAACAAGGGTTTTGCCACCAAGTACTAAGTCATGTTTTGCAGAGGGGTCAAATACTTATTTCCCTCATTAAAATGCAAATCAATTAATAACAATTTTGACATGCGTTTTTCTGGATTTCTTTGTTGTTATTCTGTCTCTCACTGTTCAAATAAACCTACCATTAAAATTATAGACTGATCATGTCTTTGTCAGTGGGCAAACGTACAAAATCAGCAGGGGATCAAATAATTTTTTCCCTCACTGTATATGTGTACTTATTATTATCTATAAAAAGGATGTGTGTTGGTGTTTGCGTCGCGAAGTGATGAGCTCACCTCGATGGCATGCTGGAACTGTTCGTGTTCTCTCTGTAGCTGTTCTGCTTCCTGTAGAGAACTGGCTGTGATCAGACCAGCATTCAGCATAGACTCCCCATTACGGATCCAGCCCAGGACCTGCACAGACCAGGAACAAGGATATATGTTATAAAGATAGCATTTTAGTACTGTTTCCACTGGTACTTACCTAGTATTTAACAATGGCATTATTTCTACTGGTATTTAATAGGAAATTATGTGTTATCAATGGATGGTTCCGGTGTCGTCACTGTATACATTGCTCTAAGTATGTGTGTGTGTGTGTGTGTGTGTGTGTGTGTGTGTGTATACCTGTTTGACTTCGGCCTGCAGGTGTCGTAGCTGTACACACTGCTCCAGGTGTCTCCTGTGTTGTTCGCCTGCTACGTCCAACTCCTGCTGCTTCTCATGGAGAAACTCCAGCAGGTCCTGAACACGAGTAGCCATGTCCACATCTCTGTCACAGAGCAACTCTACACCTGGAGGGAGAGATTTGATTTGATTTGATTTGAAAGGGAGAGACGGGAAAAGAGAGGGGGAAGAGAAGGAGTGAAAGAGGGGGAGAGAGAGGGGGAGTAAATGGGAGAGAGAGAGAGAGAGGGAGAAAGGCAAGGAGAGAGAGCGAAATTCATTCCACTCCTTCTGCAAAACAGGCTGTTGCAGTAGCTCATTTTCTGTGTGTGTGTGTCTGCATATGTGACTATGTAAGCTCTGTTGTCCACATGTGTGTACTGCTACTCACCAGAGGCCTGAACTTCATTGACGTACTGCAGTAGCTCCTGTCCCTGGTGGATGACGTCAAAGGTCAGGTTGTTCATGGTCAGGGCCTTGTCAGCGTGGTGCTGGAGTCTCTGTTCTGCCAGGGTCAGGTCCTCTGTATCAAACTCACTCATCTGAACACTCAACTCCTCGTTCCACGACTCCAGGTCTGAGATGATCTGGGTGGGAGAGAGAGAGATAGGTGAGATTTAAAACTCCAGGTACGAGAAGATCTGAGAGAGAGAGACAGAGAGACAGGTGTGGATACACACAAGTACACACATAAGGAAAAGCATGCACACACACGTACACACTCAAGGTGAGGATACATACACCACACACACGTACACACTCAAGGTGAGGATACATACATCACACACACGTGTATGACATGAATCAGGTCATCTGAAGACTCAAGACTGTGTTAGCTCACTGAGCTAAAGCCTAGACAAGGGTACTTTACCAGAACCACCTCTGCCACAGAAACCCTTTCCACACACTCACGTCAATGGCGTCCCTCTCGAAGATGCGTAGCTGCAGGAAGAGTTCTAGTTTGATCTTCCTCTCCTGAAACAGCTCCTCCATCTGAGCCTGGGCCTCATCCAGCTGCAGCAACACACTCTCTATGTGGTTGATAGAGCTGTTGTGGGGAGTCTTGTTACTGGAGATAGCAGAGTCCCTACGACACGAGAGAACACACACACAATGCAGAAAACGTACACACACACACACAAAATTATTCGGTGCAGAGGTAATTTCACTGGCACTGCTTCAATCATTGTATAATAACACACACACACACACACACGTGCACACACTCCTCTAATCTCTCACACACACAATGTTGTAGCAGAGTCCTGGGAGATGTTACACAATTAGCCACACTGTTATGAAACCAGCATTATGTAACAACACTCAGAGGAGAGAATACACCAGGGAGAGAGAGAAAGAGAGATCGCTTCAGTTTGTGTGTGTGTGTCTGTGAGGGCTAGGTTTCACCCCACACACTTGATATAAATACAACCAGAATCATGGTCAGAGCAGTCAAATACACGCAGCTCTCTAACTGTCAACCTCCTACTCCTTGTCATCTCTCCTTTCTATTCCCTTTCTCTCTCCCCTCTGCCAGTTCGCTATGGGAGGAGGCTGTTGTTCTCTCTCTCCTCTGCCAGTTCACTATGGGAGGAGGCTGTTGTTCTCTCTCCCCTCTGCCAGTTCGCTATGGGAGGAGGCTGTTGTTCTCTCTCTCTCCTCTGCCAGTTCGCTATGGGAGGAGGCTGTTGTTCTCTCTCTCCCCTCTGCCAGTTCGCTATGGGAGGAGGCTGTTGTTCTCTCTCTCCCCTCTGCCAGTTCGCTATGAGAGGAGGCTGCTGTTCTCTCTCTCCTCTGCCATTTCGCTATGGGAGGAGGCTGTTGTTCTCTCGCTTCCCTCTGCCAGTTCACTATGGGAGGAGGCTGTTGTTCTCTCTCTCCTCTGCCAGTTCACTATGGGAGGAGGCTGTTGTTCTCTCGCTCTCCTCTGCCAGTTCGCTATGGGAGGAGGCTGCTGTTCTCTCTCTCCTCTGCCAGTTCGCTATGGGAGGAGGCTGCTGTTCTCTCTCTCCTCTGCCAGTTCGCTATGGGAAGAGGCTGTTGTTCTCTCTCTCCCCTCTGCCAGTTCGCTATGGGAAGAGGCTGTTGTTCTCTCTCTCCCCTCTGCCAGTTCGCTATGGGAGGCTGTTGTTCTCTCTCTCCTCCTGTTGTCTCTTCCATCCTACTCACCTTCTGCCCACTCTCTGAAACTTTCATCTTTTGCTCAGTTACTTCCTATTTATTTTGTGTGTGTGCACGTCTGTCCCTGTGAGTGCGTGTGTGTGTGTGTGTGTGTGTGTGTGTGTGTGTGTTTGTCCCAGCCCGTGGGTGTGTGTTCTCTACCTGAGCTGCTGGATGAGGTCCTCTCCCTCCTTGATGACGTTGACAGTGGCCTGCAGGGTGGTCTGCTGCTGCTGGCTGAAGCGTTTGATCAGGTCCTGCACCGCCTCCACAGACTCAGCATACACATCATCTAATAACTCCTTCTGCAGCTCCTCCAACCACGTCCACAGCTAGGGACACAGAGAGGGTTAATACACACACACAAACACCTATCCATCATGTCGCACATACACACAATCCAGTATAATGTTGAGCTACTTGAGTATGCGCGCACACTCACACAACCCCCCCCCACACACACACACACACACACTTTGTACCTCTTTGACGTGTGTGTGGAAGGCGACAGACATGTCGAGCAGGACTTTGCGTTGCTCCACCCTCCTAACAAAGTCCTGGATGCGGTCCTCTAGCTGGTGGGCTGCCTGGTAGATCTCCTCTGGATCACACTCTCCTGTCTGGGCTAACTGCTCCGCTGCCTCCAGCAGCTTATCGGCATTAGTATAGGTGTTCTGGATGGGGGAGAGAACAATTACACAGAGAAAGAGAGAGGATGGGGAGAGACAGAGAGGGAGAGAAGGAAAGAGGGAGGACAGTTAACAAGAGAAAGGGAGGAGAGGAGGAGAGAAACTTCACTGGATATATTTAGTGAAAAGATAGAGATAGATGGAGTATGTGATAGAGAGAGAAAGGGTAAAAGCAGAGGGGTTCTATCCTACCTGGGCGACCTCCTCGAAGTCCTCATGTCGTTTCTGTAGTGCTCTGGCTCGATGGAGGGACTTCCCAACGCCTGTGTGTTTACTGAGGAAAGCCTCCCCATGGTTCTCTATCCAGTCCAGAACCTGCACAAACACAAGCATGCACAGTTAGCTAAGTGGCATAGAAGTTCAGGCTGTGGGCCACAGGAAAAATGGAGTGTCATGCTGCCAGTCCAACACTAGGGGAGCTCTAGGGTTGATAGACAGAACAGCACACTACTCCAGTCAGTAGGCATTTACATTTACATTTTAAGTTTTAGCCATTTAGCAGACGCTCTTATCCAGAGCGACTTACATTATCTTTTTTAAACTGGCCCCCCGTGGGAATCGAACACACAACCCTGGCGTTGCAAACGCCATGCTCTACCAACTGAGCTACATCCCTGGCAGAGGGAGATGAGAGAGGATGAGTTCCCTCCCATCTGGTCCTGTCTAGATGGGATACAGCTTTTGTAAAATTGATGTCAAAAGCATTTTTTTGTATTTTAGCTAACCCTAACTGTTTTCCTAACCTGCTATGTTAATTCTCCTAACCTGCTGCTTAAGTTCTCCTAAACCTGCTACGAAAAATAAACAAAACCCTCCCGTCCGTCCCACCCTCCTTTCTTTCTCCCTCTTCACACCTTCCTTGTCCTGCTCTCTCCCTCCTCAGATCTTTCTGTATCCCTCTACCACTTGGCAGAATACCGTTCATCTGAATACTGGCCAGCAGTGTCACCATGGCAACAGTTACCTTGGCAACGACGGTGAGTGTGTCCATACATTTCTAGTATGTGTATCATGTACAGTGCCTTCAGAAAGTATTCACACCCCTTGACTTTATCCACATTTTGTTGTGTTACAGTCTGAATTTAAAATGGGTTAAATTCAGATGTTTTTATCACTGGCCTACAAACACAATACCCCGTAATGTCGAAGTGGAATTATGTTTTTTTTCGAAATGTAAATGAAAATGTCTTGAGTCATTAAGTATTCAAACCCTTTCTTATGGCAATCCTAAATCAATTCAGGAGTAAAAATGTGCTGAACAAGTCACATAATAAGTTGCATGGACTCACTCTGTAATAGTGTTTAACATGATTTTTGAATGACTACCTCATCTCTGTACCCCACACATACAATTATCTGTAAGGTCCCTCAGTTGAGCAGTGAATTTCAAACACAGATTCAACCACAAAGACCAGGGAGGTTTTCCAATGCCTCACAAAGAAGAGCACCTATTGGTAGATGGGTAAAGTAAAAAAAAGAACAGAAGATAACCCTATTTAGTAAAAGACCAAGTCCATATTATGGCAAGAACAGCTCAAATAAGCAAAGAGAAACGACAGTCCATCATTACTTTAAGACATGAAGGTCAGTCAATACGGAAAATGTCAAGAACTTTGAAAGTTTCTTCAAGTGCAGTCGCAAAAACCATCAAGCGCTATGATGAAACTGGCTCTCATGAGGACCGCCACAGGAATGGAAGACCCACAGTTACCTCTGCTGCAGAGGATAAGTTCATTACAGTTACCAGCCTCAGAAATTGCAGCCCAAATAAATGCTTCACAGAGTTCAAGTAACAGACACATCTCAACATCAACTGTTCAGAGGAGACTGTGTGAATCAGGCCTTCATGGTTGAATTGCTGCAAAGAAACCACTACTAAAGGGCACCAATATGAAGAAGAGACTTGCTTGGCCAAGAAACACGAGCAATGGACATTTTTGTTTCAAATCGCTGTGTGTTTGAACGGAAGATCTCTGCATCTGTAGTTCCCACCGTAAAGCATGGAGGAGGTGGTGTTATGGTGTGGGGTTGCTTTGCTGGTGACACTGTCTGTGATTTATTTAGAATTCAAGGTACACTTAACCAGCATGGCTACCACAGCATTCTGCAGCGATACGCCATCCCATCTGGTTTGGGCTTTGTGGGACTATCATTTGTTTTTCAACAGGACAATGACCCAACACACCTCCAGGCTGTGTAAGGGCTATTTTACCAAGAAGGAGAGTGATGGAGTGCTGTATCAGATGACTTGGCTTCCACAATCCCCGACCTCAACCCAATTGAGATGGTTTGGGATGAGTCAGACGGCAGAGTGAAGGAAAAGCAGCCAACAAGTGCTCAGCATATGTGGGAACTCCTTCAAGACTATTGGAAAAGCATTCCAGATGAAGCTGGTTGAGAGAATGCCAAGAGTGTGCAAAGCTGTCATCAAGGCAAAGGGTGGCTATTTGAAGAATCTCAAATATAAAATATATTTTGATTTGTTTAACACTTTTTTCGTTATTACATGATTCCATATGTGTTATTTCATAGTTTTGATGTCTTCACTATTTTTCTACAATGTAGAAAATAGTAAAAATAAAGAAAAACCTGTGAATGAGTAGGTGTGTCCAAACTTTTGACTGGTACTGTATATTTATCTTTGAGCATGGTGAAATTATTAATTAATAATAATAATAATAATAATAATAATAATAATATGCCATTTAGCAGACGCTTTTATCCAAAGCGACTTACAGTCATGTGTGCATACATTTTTACGTATGGGTGGTCCCGGGGATCAAACCCACTACCCTGGCGTTACAAGCGCCATGCTCTACCAATTGAGCTACAAAGATACAAGCGTCCTTCCTAACTCAGTTGCCGGAGAGGAAGGAAACCAGTATGAAAAATGTATGCACTGGATAAGAGCGTCTGCTAAATGACAAAATGACTAAAATGTAAATGTAAAAAAATGAAACCGCTCAGGGATTTCACCATGAGGCCAATGGTGACTTTAAAACAGTTACAGAGTTTAATGGCTGTGATAGGAGAAAACTGAGGATGGTTAGTTACTCCACAATACTAACCTAAATTACAGAGTGAAAAGAAGGAAGCCTGTACAGAATACAAATATTTCAAAACATGCATCCTGTTTGCAATAAGGCACTTTAGTGAAACTGCTAAAAATGTGGCAAAGAAATTAACTTTATGTCCTGAATACAAAGCGTTATGTTTGGGGCAAATCCAACAACACATCACTGAGTACCACTCTTCATATTTTCAAGCATGGTGGTGACTGCATCATGTTATGGTCATGCTTGTCATCAGCAAGGATTAGTGTGTTTTTTTAAGATAAAAAGAAACGGAATAGCACTAAGCACAGGCAAAGTCCTAGAAGAAAACCTGGTTCAGTCTCCTTTAAAACAGACACTGGGAGACAAATTCACCTTTCAGCAGGACAATAACCTAAAACACAAGGCCAAATATACATTAGAGTTGCTTACCAAGATGACATTGAATGTTCCTGAGTGTCTTAAAGACTTACCCAGAAAGACTCACAGCTGTAATCACTGCTAATGGTGCTTCTACAAAGTATTGACTCAGGGGTGTGAGTCATATGAGTGTATTTCATTTTCAATCAATTTGCAAAGTTTTCTAAAAACATGTTTTCACTTTGTCATTATGGGATATTGTGTGTATTTTGAATTTAGGCTGTAACACAACAAAATGTGGAATAAGTCAAGGGGTATGAAAACTTTCTAAAGGCTCTGTATGTGATCCCTGCGGGTATTGAACCCACGACCTTGGCGTTGCTAGAGCCAGGCTCTTCTCAACTGAGCCACACAGGAACAGAACTAGTACACACCTGCTGTACGTCTTGCTGGAACACACACAGCTGGAGCCTCTGGTGCAGGCGGACTTTGCGGTGTTGCCAGATATTCTCCAGTTGTCTCTGGTGGTGCAGCACCTCGTGTATCACATCCAGCACGTGGTGCACGGCCTTACTGTAGTTGGCCGAGGCCGTCAGCGAATCAGCTCCCCCCGGGGTCAGAGGGCGCTGGAGCTTATCCAATAAGGCCTTACCGTCCTGGCTGACCTGGGGAGGGAGGAAGGCGTGAGCACATACATACAAACACACACGTACACACGTGTTGGTATAGAACTTGCTAGTGACACCTCACCCACACCCACACGCAGGTATGTTACCTCTGGGTATGCAGCAGTGCCGTTTACCTCTGAGTAGGCAGCAGTGATGTGTTCGTAGAGGCCCTGGTGGTGGTGGATAGCGTCTTCTAGGTCCTGGAGCTCCGAGGGTAGATCCACCTCTCCACACGCTTTACACCACGAGTCCACATTACTCATGTACTGTAGAGAGAGACGACACACATTATACATACGTCACAGGAGGCTGCTGAGAGGAGGGCGGCTCGAAATAATGGCTGGAATGGAGTGAATGGAATGGTATCAAACAAATGGAAACCATGTCTTTGATGTGTTTGATTACCATTCCATTAATTCCGTTCCAGCCATTACTATGAGCCCGTCCTCCCCAATTAAGGTGCCACCAACCTCCTGTGACATACATTATATAAACACACACACACACGATTTATACACTGCAGACAACATAAAACACACACACTATAAAAGGTATATACTGTATATTGTTCTATTCTGTATTATTCTGAGATTCGCTGCATTATTCTACCATGATGACCTGGATTGGTTAGGTTAGATCTCTGTAAATTATTGGGACAATAGAGGGAAAACATAGCAAAGAATAAAATTAAAAAAGATGCCTCATGTGGGAATATTAAACATACCAAGACAGTAGGATTCTAATCAAAGGTTAATCTCACTGCACGCCCTCATCATACACTGATCACACACACAAGGGGAGTATGAGCGTATGCATGTATTCTCCATGTGCCTGCCCTCGAGCAATCAGAATACACAAAGAGAGGCTTTGTGAAGTAGTATCTATGGGAAATGGTTCAATTCCCTGGAAAATGCACAGTTTTTCTTTCTTTAACTGTGGAACATGAAAATAATCATATGGAATATTCCTATTGGGAAAGAGGACCGCCCAGATTCTGTATTTGGAATTAAACAAACTAATCAATTCTCTGTCTGTGTGTCGTGTGTGTGTGTGTGTGTGTGTGTGTGTGTGTGTGTATGTGTATGTGTGTTCCTGCATATGCGTATATGTTCACACCACCACCCACCTGGTCACATTTCTGGTGGAAGGCGGCAGACATCTCCAGCAGTGTGCTACGTTCGTCCAGGGCAGCTGCGAAGGCTTTCCACTCCGCTTCCAGCTGACCTGAGATCTGTTTAATCTGCACCGAGGCATAGTGACCCGACTCCAACAGCCTGTTACCCACTGACATTATCCTGTTGATGTTCACATACACATTCTGTAGAGGATGGAGGAGAGAGGGGGACGGGGTGAGGAAGGGGGGAGAGAGCGAGGAGGACGGGGTGAGGGAGAGAGAGGGGGAAGGGGTGATGGATATGAGAGGGTGAGGGAAAGAGTGGGGGACAGGGTAGGAAGGGTGGAGGGAGAGAGAGGGGGACGGGGTGAGCGAGAGAGAGGGGGAGGGAGAGAGAGGGGGACAGGGTGAGGGAGAGAGATGGGGAGGGAGAGAGAGGGGGACGGGGGTGGGGAAGGGGGAGGGAGAGAGAGAGGGGGGACGGGGTAAGGGAGAGAGAGGGGGAAGGGGTGAGGGAGAGGAAGGGGTGAGGGAGAGAGAGGGGAGGGAGAGAGAGGGGGAAGGGGTGAGGGAGAGGAAGGGGTGAGGGAGAGAGAGGGGAGGGAGAGAGTGGGGGACGGGGTGAGTGAGAGAGAGGGGGAGAGATAGGGGGAAGGGGGGAGGGAGAGAGAGAGGGACGGGGTGGGGAGAGAGAGAGAGAGGAAGAGATTGATTTGGTTTATTTTGCTATTCAGATAATAAACATACAGATATTTCACAACAAGACAAAAACAAAAGAATTGGAGTAAGCACTAAGTCCATACAAAAAAAGACTCACTAGTAAAGGACATAAAATCTATGTTAGTGGATCACACCGATTCTTCTGAAGGTCAAAAATTAATAAAAGGATTGAGTGATGCAAGGATGACAGCTTTGTAATCGCTACTTATGGACTCCCGACTGACCTAGCCTCAGAGCATCTGAACTAGTCAGGGTATGTGTGCACACCAGAGAGAGAGAGAGACACAGAGAGACAGAGAGCGGTTGCATTGATTTTAGTGCAGAGCTAAATGTCAGTGAGTTTCCATCTGCAGAGTCATCATCTAGCTGAGGCAATACATTAGATTCATCTCCTGCTTTAAAGGGGCAATCCAGAGTTCAAACAATAACAAGGCATTCTATCATTAATTTATACATCAGAAAATGTACAGTGCATTTGGAAAGTATTCAGACCCCTTGACTTTTTCCACATTTTGTTACGTTACAGCCTTATTCTAAAATAGATTACATTCTTTTTTTTGTCTATCTACACACAATACCACATAATGACAAAGCAAAAACAGGTTTGTATAATTATTTTCAAATGTATTAAATATAAAAAACTGAAATATCACATTTACATAAGTATTCAGACCCTTTACTCAGTACTTTGTTGAAGCACCGTTGGCAGCGATTACAGCCTTGAGTCTTCTTGGGTATGACGCTACAAGCTTGGTTACACCTGTATTTGGGGAGTTTTTCCCATTCCTCTCTGCAGATCCTCTCAAGCTCTGTCAGGTTGGATGGGGAGCGTTGCTGCACAGCTATTTTCAGGTCTCTCCAGAGATGTTCGATCGGGTTCAAGTGCGGGCTCTGGCTGGGCCACTCAAGGACATTCAGAGACTTGTCCCGAAGCCACTCCTGCGTTGTCTTGGCTGTGTGCTTAGGGTCGTTGTCCTGTTGGAAGATTAACCTTGGCCCAAGTTGGAGGTCCTGAGCGCTCTGTACTTTGCTCCGTTCATCTTTCCCTCGATCCTGACTAGTCTCCCAGTCCCTGCCGCTGAAAAACATCCCCACAGCATGATACTGCCACCACCATGCTTCGCCGTAGGGATAGTGCCAGGTTTCCTCCAGAGGTGACGGTTGGCATTAGGCCAAAAAGTTCAATCTTGGTTTCATCAGCAGAAAATCTTGTTTGAGAGTCTTTAGGTGCCTTTTGGCAAACTCCAAGCGGGCTGTCATGTGCCTTTTACTGAGGAGTGGCTTCCGTCTGGCCACTCTACCATAAAGGCCTGATTGGTGGAGTGCTGCAGAGACGGTTGTCCTTCTGGAAGGTTCTCCCATCTCCACAGAGGAACTCTGGAGCTCTGTCAGAGTGGCCATCGGGTTCTTGGTCACCTCCCTGACCAAGGCCCTTCTCCCCTGATTGCTCAGTTTGGCCAGGCGGCCAGCTCTAGAAAGAGTCTTGGTGGATCCAAACTTCTTCCTTTTAAGAATGATGGAGGCCACTGCGTTTTTGGGGACCTTCAATGCTGCAGCTATTTTTTGGTACCCTTTCCCAGATCTGTGCCTCAACACAATCCTGTCTCGGAGCTCTACGGACAATTCCTTCGACCTCATAGCTTGGTTTTTGCTCTGACATGCGCTGTCATCTGTGGGACCTTATATAGACAGGTGTGTGCCTTACCAAATCATGTCTAATCAATTGAATTTACCACAGGTGGACTCCAATCAAGTTGTAGAAACATCAAGGATTATCAATGGAAACGGGATGCACCTGAGCTCAATTTCGAGTCTCAGCGCAAAGGGTCTGAATACTTATGTAAATAAGGTATTTCTGTGTTTTTATTTTTAATAAATTTGCAAACATATCTAAAAACCTGTTTTTGCTTTGTTATTATGAGGCAGTGTGTATATTGATGAGGATTTTTTTAACTTAATCCATTTTAAAATAAGGCTGTAATGTAACAAAATGTGGAAAAAGGGAAGGGGTCTGAATACTTTCCCAATGCACTGTATGTACTGTAGCAACTGCAGATTGCCTCTTTAAAGTAATCCATTTCATAACCATTATGTAAGCCAGTATGGACACAGCTTCTAGTTATCTAATAGCCCGCTGCTCAGTGTGTGCGTGTGTGTGTGATTGCGTGTGTCGACTGTGGTCTGTGTGTTCTTACCATGCAGTTCATAGCGAAGTGGTTGTGTTGCGTCTGTAGCTCCATGGCGTGAGGGTGGTTGTTGCCGATCTCTGTGTAGCCGGCTAGGAACAGACCCTTGTTGTGCATAATCCAATCAAACATCTGTAGAAAAGTCACACACACACACACATTAGAGATGGGATATGACAGGCAGCCAACAGCTGCAGATGGTAGAGTGTGTTTGTGTATCTTTGTGTGTACTGTATGTGTTGAGTGTGTATGCTTGCACATGTGCATGTAGAAACATGAGTGCGCAAAAACACTTGCTTGCACGTGTGTATGCACTCACTAACTGTAAGTCGCTCTGGATAAGAGTGTCTGCTAAATGACTACAATGTAAATGTAAATGTATGTGTGTGTAGATGTATCTGCACAAAGCACAGGGAGAAGAGCGATGGAATGAGTGTCATAAGAGAAAACCAACAGGCTTCAGAGCCAACTACTGTCTATGGTGTCCTAGCAACAAGCCCTTACCGCAGTCCAACACTGCAATCTGTCTACTTTACTGAAACGATCCATCTTGTATCCCCTATTTATCAGTCTATTACACTGGACCTATTCACCCCCACTTCACACACACAAAAAATCATACTAGTACTAGTAACTGTTGTACTTTTCTTTTCCTTTACCATCCATCCGTCCATCCATCCATCCATGATACCTTCTCAGCGTCCTGTTCGAAGAGGCGTAGCTGGAAGCACTGGTCCAGCTGGAGTTTCCTGATGTGCCAGGCCTGGTGGAGGTGTTGACGTGTGGTGTGTAGTTTGTCCAGCAGGGTGGCGACACGCGGCACCAGCCCCTGGGAGTCAGCGTTACACACACCGCTGGCGTTAGAGTTCCTGTACGACTCACTGCTCTGGATACGCTGCAGCAACCTGGGAGAGGACACACACAGACAGAGGGGACACAACGTGAAACAACATACAGACACATCATCAGCAGTGTAAAAGTAGCATCACTATCAGTCTGTTTGTGAGTGAGTGTGCGCCCGCATGTCTGTGTCAATGTGTGTGTGCCCGTGTACGTGTGGTGCATAGCCTACCTCTGTCCCTCCGTATCCAGTTCCTCTATAGGAGCTTTGATGACCTTCTTCTTCAGCGTGGCGTGTTCCTCTATCATGCGCCGCGCCCCGTCCAGGTCCGTGGGGAAGTCTTTCCTCGCCACCACCTCCTGCATCTCCTCCAGCCTCGACAACATGTGACCCGCGTGCCCCGTAAACTCCTCAAAAGCAATCCGCACCTGGAAAAGAACGCAGATATGGATGGATTGATTGACTTCTGGTTGTAGTACTGACTAAGACAGCTACAGTGTGTGTGTGTATGTATATTTTAGCTTCTATCTATATCCCTTATCTAAAAAATTTTTGCAAACCATTGATTTATTGATTGATTAATTGGCAGGTTGTACCTCGATCCACTCATCATGGTTGTATTCCAGACTTCCCTCGAAGTCAGCGGTCAGCTGGGAGGGGTCAACCACCTTAGATAGACCCTCCAACGATACCATGGTAGTCTAGAGAGAATAAGAGAGGGGAGACATGGGGGGAGGGAGAGAGAGAGATGAGGTGGAAAGATGAAGAGGGAAGGGAAAGAAACGGAAGAGAGGGAGGGATAGAGAAGGTTTTAATCAATTCCAAAATAATCATCACAGCTTTCTGGTTAACAATGGTAGACAGGACGAGGAGAAGTTCAATGCCCACTGTCAGTCACCCACACAACACTAATGGTGATTCAGACACTCAGACAGACACATTTGATTGGCTGTGACAAAAAGGGGAGGGGTCAGAAATAAATGATTCTGAGGTCTCATTCTCCCTCTCTCTTCATCTTGATAGAGTCTGATGAGTTCATATAATGTTTTTCGGGGACATTTAGAAAACTTTTATCTCAGAAAAGGTAAAGCCATGTCTATACAGATTGAGAAATATGGGAGAGATTGTATCCATTCTCAAGTGCTTTATGTTGCCAAGATAATACTAACCCACACAGCAAGGTTAACACCCACGCTCTGTGTCAGATTGAAGGATAGAGAGAGGAGCGAGCGATGAGGAGAAACCTGACAAAGCCTTCCGTGGGCAGGATTATAGTCAGAATGAGAGTGACAGAGAGTTAAAGATGAGAAGCCCTCTAAATCCAAAGAAAGGCAGAGAGAAGGAGAAAATCACAACAGTTCTCTTCTATTGACAAGTCCAGGTTAGAATGCATCTCTCCATCTCTCTCTATTCCCTCCATCTCTTCTAGAGTAATGTTCCATCTGTTCCAGCTCCTAATGGAATGTTAATATTTCATGTTCACATTTTAAAAGCATAACCCAGCATTGGCCGGAAAAGTGATTTTACTGAGCAAAATGTGGTGCTGAAAAATACACACACATACACAGACGCATGCATGGCCTCACACACACACACACACACACACACACACACACACACACACACACAGCAGGGTAGAAAGAGCGGTGGTGTTTAATTGTGTGTGTGTGTTTTGCCCTGTGGCGACTGGCTGACAGTGACACATGGCTTCACACACCATCAACCAATCGAAACAATCCAATACACCAGCGTTACTGCTCTAACAGGGTGTGTGTGTGCATGCGTGTGTGTGTGCGACTGCGGGTGTTAACTTAATACAACAACAAAAAGTAGAGCGCCACACATCACATTAGACACAGCAAATAAAACTGTATAGAAATCAAACCAAATAGCATAGCGTTCCATTACATTATTGCATTGCTCTGCAGGATTTTCAACACTATTACATAGAAGTTTACATAGAAGTAGTCAAGCCTACAAGCCTATCAAAAACAATTGAAAACAGCAGCTTGTGTGTGTGTGTGTGTGTCAAAACAAGCAGCTCTAAACAATATCCCATTGTGATTCTAAATCAAAAATGTAATACAGCAGAGTATAATATAGCAGAAGACCTCAAACTGACAGTCAACACACACCATACAATATTGCTGTTGGGTTTGCTATGCTAAGTCAACACACACCATACAATATTGCTGTTGGGTTTGCTATGCTAAGTCAACACACACCATACCATATTGCTGTTGGGTTTGCTATGCTAAGTCAACACACACCATACCATATTGCTATTGGGTTTGCTATGCTAAGTCAACACACACCATACCATATTGCTGTTGGGTTTGCTATGCTAAGTCAACACACACCATACCATATTGCTATTGGGTTTGCTATGCTAAGTCAACACACACCATACCATATTGCTGTTGGGTTTGCTATGCTAAATCAACACACACCATACCATATTGCTATTGGGTTTGCTATGCTAAGTCAACACACACCATACCATATTGCTGTTGGGTTTGCTATGCTAAGTCAACACACATCATATCATATTCGTGTTGGGGTTTGCTATGCTAAGTCAACACACACCATACCATATTGCTGTTGGGTTTGCTATGCTAAGTCAACACACACCATACCATATTGCTGTTGGGTTTGCTATGCTAAGTCAACACACACCATACCATATTGCTATTGGGTTTGCTATGCTAAGTCAACACACACCATACCATATTGCTGTTGGGTTTGCTATGCTACGGCAAAGGCACTGGTATTAAAATGCATTGGAGGAACAAAAAAGGCCATAATAAAACAATTAGGGCTGTCAAAGACAACACATTAACACGTTAATAACGCGTTAACGCATGGCATTTTTTATGCAGATTTTTTTGAATGCTGCTAATCGCATGTTCATTTCTTCAGCGCACGGACCCTTTCAAGCGCAACAAACAACACGCACACACTCTTAATGCCGTGTGCAATCGGTCTCATTAGCTGTTTGTCTCTATAGACGGGTTGGTTGTTTAGCAACAAAACCGACGCGAGTGCAATTTTTGCCCAAAACAGATGGGGTTGGCATAGATTGTTGACAACATGCTGTATGCATCACCAAATGTTTATTGAAAACATAAATACATTTGCACAATGAGCACTTGTTGTCTCTCAAATACATTGTTACAGTTGTTGGTTAGCTAACTAGCAAATTTTTGTATGGACACGAAATAAAGCAAAACACATCAAAACAAGACATGGTTTCAAGAACAAGATATGGCTAGCTGAAAAGAGCCATCAATGATTCCCCACGTGGCAGCTTCTTGTAATATCTGACGGTCCAGAATCATAACCAAAATGATGCGCGCGCATCATTTTCGTGACGTTGTCAGCCAACCCGTCTACTGTGGTGCTTAAACATCCACTATGCGTGCTTCTTTGAGCAACCAGTTTGAAGGAAAACTTACAGAAAGTTCAACCACGAACACATTCCCAGGCGTTTCTTTAGATAACAGCAAAAACATAATTTGTACAGAAGTAGCTAGCTCGTTGTGCTAACGTTAGCTAGCTAGCTAACCAAAATAATGTTTACAATGCCATGGCTGAATGCCTCTTGATTCAACCAACTTCCCACAATTATTTTAAATCAGAACAGGACATACATTCCATTTAGCTAGGCTACTGTTTTTGTTTTGTTCATAGGTGAAAATATTTAAGCAAATGATCCCAACTGTAGTACTAGCAGCTTGTGACTAGTTCACGTTGAAGAACATGGATAAGTAGCCTAGGCTAGGTAATAGCTGTATGATATTGTACATGAACTCAGACCTGGCTGATCGGTTGTTATTGTCTTCTGTGGAATTCATAACATTGTTGGACAGGTTTAAAAGCTTTTTGTTCTTTGTATCCATAGAGCCAGTTATTATTTCATAGAGTCAACCTTCCAATCAGAAATTGGAACACTCATTTAGAATTCCTGAACATTGGGAGCATTAGGCCTAATAGCTATCTGTATGTTAGTGGCTTTTGTGTTGTGTATGGTGAAAATGCCATTAAAACATTCTGATACAGATTATTTTGTGTTAATTCCCTTCCAATCAAAATATAGTATGGCTATAACTCAATGCACTGCTTTTTATTTGGGCCAAATTTGAGCAAATTCTAAAATTGTGATTAATTTTGATTAACTAATGCCATTACCTGCAATTCATTAGTTTAATTGCTTGACAGCCCTAAAAACAATATGAACCATTGATTTAGTGTTTACCTCAAAATCGAGTTTGAAGCACACCAAATTTCTGCGATTTAATAAAGTAAAAACAGTAATCTTACCTCAAATTCGAACTTGGAGCTTCCGAAGTTGGTGCGTTGTTTCTGCCAGAAGTTGTCTGGTTTGATGATGAGCGCTACGTGTATACAGCAGGGGAACGACTCCTGGAGGATCTTCAGTAGAGGTTTGATACTGTCCCATTTACTGCCTCGCATGTCCACTATGACTGTGAAGCCATGCTTGACTACCTCCTCACTGGACCAGGGAAGGGAAAGCAGGAAGGATTGAGGGAGGGGGTGGGAGGAGGGAAGGTGGTAGCGAAAGAGTGAGAGTGGGTGGTAGGGAGGTGGGAGAGAGAGAGAAGGTAGGAGGGGGAGAGGTGGCAGTGAAAGAGTGAGAGTGGGAGGGTGGGAAAGGGGAGGGGCAGAGATAAGTGGTAGAGAAAGAGGGAGGAGGTTGAGTGGGAGGTAGAGAAATAGAGAGAAGGGATGAGGTAGGGAGAGAGTCAAACCAAACCATGAGATGGTGATGACACATTTTCGGTACTGTGAAAAGCACATATAGCACACACTACGGTGCATGCACGAACGCGCACACAAACACACACAACTACAGTGATTTCCAGCCAGATAAGGAAAATGTGCAACCTAACACTCAGTAGAATGACCAAAACAAAGCAGAAGAGACTGAATCCATCATCACCGTAGTTAAACTAACCTCACACTGCATCATACATCCCCTGCATGGCTAGTAATAAACAGCATCTACTCAACCCACCCTCTCTTTTTCTTTATTCCCTCTCTCTGCTGACTACAACACTCAGCCCCAGAGAGTTCTCTCTCTCTCAGGAGAATACACACAATCCCTCTCTGCTGACCACAACACTCAGCCCCAGAGAGTTCTCTCTCTCTCTCAGGAGAATACACACAATCCCTCTCTGCTGACCACAACACTCAGCCCCAGAGAGTTCTCTCTCTCTCAGGAGAATACACACAATCCCTCTCTGCTGACCACAACACTCAGCCCCAGAGAGTTCTCTCTCTCTCAGGAGAATACACACAATCCCTCTCTGCTGACTACAACACTCAGCCCCAGAGAGTTCTCTCTCTCTCTCAGGAGAATACACACAATCCCTCTCTCTGTCACTCACTCTCTTTTAGGATATATCCTTCATCTCTCTTTATCCTTTACGCCTCTCTTAATCCCGTATTCCCTCCTTTTCATTTTGGACTCTCTATCCTCTATATTTCTGGATTCCTTCTCTTTCTATCAATCCTTCCTCTCTCTCTCTCTCTCTCTCTCTCTCTCTCTCTCTCTCTCTCTCTCTCTCTCTCTCTCTCTCTCTCTCTCTCTCTCTCTCTCTCTCTCTCTCTCTCTCTCTCTCTCTCTCTCTCTCTCTCTCTCTCTCTCTCTCTCTCTCTCTCTCTCTCTCTCTCTCTCTCTCTCTCTCTCTCTCTCTCTCTCTCTCTCTCTCTCTCTCTCTCTCTCTCTCTCTCTCTCTCTCTCTCTCTCTCTCTCTCTCTCTCTCTCTCTCTCTCTCTCTCTCTCTCTCTCTCTCTCTCTCTCTCTCTCTCTCTCTCTCTCTCTCTCTCTCTCTCTCTCTCTCTCTCTCTCTCTCTCTCTCTCTCTCTCTCTCTCTCTCTCTCTCTCTCTCTCTCTCTCTCTCTCTCTCTCTCTCTCTCTCTCTCTCTCTCTCTCTCTCTCTCTCTCTCTCTCTCTCTCTCTCTCTCTCTCTCTCTCTCTCTCTCTCTCTCTCTCTCTCTCTCTCTCTCTCTCTCTCTCTCTCTCTCTCTCTCTCTCTCAGCCCCATCCAAGAGACTAAACCAACCATACAAATATACACACAATATGTACGCATGCAGGTACCGAAGACACAAACACACGTACTTGGGGATGCCCGCGAGGTACGCTATGAGTCTTCTGAGGTCATCGGCTCGTATTCTGTCGTGGTTACTGCGTGACGGAAACGTTAACACTGGACCTCCGCGTCTGTCTCTGCCCCCTGGAACACGCATAATAAAACAGTCAACGGTCAGCTTAGCGCACAGTGGAGCGTACACACATCTCTGCCTCCTGGTGGACATAGACTGAAACAGAGAGTTATATTCCCATGAGTATGATCAGCATCATCTCAGTAACAGGTACTCAGAGGTAGGGGAAACATGATTTTATCAGGAAAACTATATAGCAATATACAGAAATATATAACTATTTCTATAGAAACCCTATAGTCATTTGTTTGACTATGTTAATGTATGTTACGTAGGCCTAATTGTATCTGGATATACGATCTATACCTCCCTCCACCCCCACATTTCTTTATTTCCTACAACACCCTCTCTCTCCCTCCCTCCCTCCCTCCCTCCCTCCCTCTCCTTCAACCGCTCCTCTCCTTTCAAAGCCAATTACTTTCCAAAATGCATTGACGGGAAATGGTTATGACAGACAGTAACTCAACGCTATAGCAACCACACTCTCTGACCCTCCTCTCTCTTCCTCTCATTATTTCTCTGAGTCATACTTCTGTTCATTATGGTCTGTCAGTGACCTTGGCTACACACAGAATGAGAATGGAGTCAGACAAAAGAGGAAGAGGAATGACACACAGACACAAACAGTAAAAAACAAACACACACACAAGCACACACACATTTGTTCCTCCTGCTTCGGCTCGATGAGAAATATTTTCAACACTAAAATAGTCGAGAACTGGCAGGAAGAACAGACGAGGGGACAAAGGTCAAGTGTCTGGGGTCTGACCTCTCAGTAGCCACGGGTCACAGCTATAATTACACACACTCAGAGTGTGTGTGTGTGTGTAGTTCCATGCCTGGGAGCTGTAAGTGTGTAAATGTGTCATGTTCTATTAGCTTCGTTTATGAAGAAAGAAACAAGTAGGATTCTCTCGCTCTCTCACACACACACACACACACACACACACACACACACACACACACACACACACACACACACACACACACACACACACACACACCTGATAGGAAGGCAACTTTTTCCTTTAGAATAGGCAACACCTCCATCGCTCTCATGTCTTCATTTCTGCGAAAACCTGGAGAGAGAAGAAGAGAGGGAAAATGAGAAGGAAAGACAGAAGGATTAGGATCAAACATCACATAGAAAGATGACAGAGCAAAAGGTGATTTTTTTAAACCAAAACTCCCAATGTTCAAATCCTATCTTCTTCCATCAAAAGGTTTCAGGAAGAATAGGCATAGTTTTATCCAACTTGTTGTACAATTCAAATGTCTGAGTTTGTATTTCTTTCTTGAGTATAGGGAATAGGAGGTTCATTTAGTCAGCATTACAGTCAAAGAAAGAAAACGTTTTCAGAATGGGAAACATGACATTGATTTTGTCTGACTGGAGTAACTGTTGAAGAGTATAAGGCAAGAACACACACACACACACACACACACACACACACACACACACACACACACACACACACACACACACACACACACACACAGAGGAAGCATTGAGGCTGTAGAAGTAGAAACTCACACTTTAACAAAGACCTGTTTTAGAGTTAGAAAGGGAGGTTTATTTCCTGGTCATGTGTTGACAGAATGAGACCACTACCTGTCCTTCACTAAACCGTCAAATATAGCTTCATCATATCCCGCAGGAGTTGGGCTAGGACTATATGATGTACTATTATGCCACCAGAGCCCTTCTCCCCTCTCTATTTCTCTCACTCTCTCTTTCCCTCTCCCTGCAAACTCATACTTCTGTGTCCTTAGAGTTATCCAGGACAACGCACCCACTACACAGAGAAAGAGAGAGAGAGACAGAGAGATAGAGAGAGAGAGAGATGACGTCATTACTCTCTTTTGCAATGTTACAGCGCCTCACAGAGGAGTAAGTGAGCACACACACACACGCCGACCAAGACACAAACACTATGTACACCCAGACACAAACACTATGTACACCCAGACAAACACTATGTACACCCAGACACAAACACTATGTACACCCAGACACAAACACTATGTACACCCAGACACAAACACTATGTACACCCAGACACAAACACTATGTACACCCAGACACAAACACTATGTATACCCAGACACAAACACTATGTACACCCAGACACAAATACTATGTACACCCAGACACAAACACTATGTACACTCAGACACAAACAACTGTTACAAAACAGCTCAACAACTGCCCAATAGCCTATTCACAACCAATAGTAATCATATTTCACCTCATTTTAAAAGTAAAATGTTATGTGCACAGTTGATTTCTGTCAATTGCTCTGTGACGGCACTGGGGGAACCTCTCACTAAACTGGTGGCCTGGGAATCAATGTGACTGCAAACATTGTTCACATGTTCAGCATTTTAGGGCATGTAGCTATCCTATTAAATTATTTTGCAACAGTTTGACACAATAACACATTTTGGATAATTTACAGATGTCCTACGATAGGGTGATAAAGGCCTGTAGCCTACACTCATCACTGAAATGTGCCGATCATGCCAGCTGTCTTATCCACAGGAGGTTGGTGGCACCTAAATTGGGGAGGACGGGCTCGTGGTAATGGCTGGAGCGTTCCAGCCATTATTATGAGCCGTCCTCCCCTCAGCAGCCTCCACTGATCTTATCATAATAATAGCACAGTAATTTTGTAATGGAAAATATGAGATTTAGGGATGGATCAATCAGGAGATGTTCATTCAACAAACACACCGCTATCTGTCCAACTCAGTGCCTATCTTTACGGTGTGTGTGTGTGTGTGTGTGTGTGTGTGTGTGTGTGTGTGTGTGTGTAGTAGGTAGTGGAGATGAGAAGTTTTACAGTGAAAGCCTTGTAGTTCTCTGTGAATTCACTCAACTGATACTGTATAGCTCCTCAGAGCTCTAGCCCTCCAGTACTCAATTATAAACACACACACACATCAGATGGGAGAATAGCGACCAGACTCAGACAGGCTCCTAGTAGTCTGCCTGTAGGAAGCAGGAGTGTGTGTGTGTGTATATATATATATATGTGTGTGTGTGTGTGTGTGTGTCTGTATCGCTCTGCTCCAGACCTTCTTTCCATCGGTGTGTGTGTGTGTTCCTTGGCCCTGCTCTGTATTCCATAATAATTCCAGTGTTACTTCTAGTGTGTTATGACCCGAGCTCCTCTATATTTAGCTGCCCCTGTGGTGAGCTTCTGGAGCACTTTCTACCCTCCCACAACCATACTCCGTCAGGGGGAGGGAGAGGTGTGGGGGTGTGTGTGTAGGTCATTCGGTCGATCCCACTGTGCATTTTGAGGATTAGGAAATAAAACAGCTATTTGCTTTAAATATACAGCGCGCACACACACACACACACACAGTAGGATGCGTTCTCACACAGATCTTTACACAACTTATGTGACCAGCTGGACACTGGCCAGAATCCATAGGTTCGCCGTGACAACTGTACACACATACAGACAATATCTGATACATGGGGCCACAAAGACAGAGATAGAAAGAGACATATACAGCTCTGGAAAAAATTAAGAGACCACTGCAAAATTATCAGTTTCTCTGGTTTTACTATTTATAGGTACAGTGAGGGAAAAAAGTATTTGATCCCCTGTTGATTTTGTACGTTTGCCCACTGACAAAGACATGATCAGTCTATAATTTTAATGGTAGGTTTATTTGAACAGTGAGAGACAGAATAACAACAAAAAAATCCAGAAAAATGCATGTCAAAAATGTTATAAATTGATTTGCATTTTAATGAGGGAAATAAGTATTTGACCCCTCTGCAAAACATGACTTAGTACTTGGTGGCAAAACCCTTGTTGGCAATCACAGAGGTCAGACGTTTCTTGTAGTTTTGCACACATCTCAGGAGGGATTTTGTTCCACTCCTCTTTGCAGATCTTCTCCAAGTCATTAAGGTTTCGAGGCTGACATTTGGCAACTCAAACCTTCAGCTCCCTCCACAGATTTTCTATGGGATTAAGGTCTGGAGACTGGCTAGGCCACTCCAGGACCTTAATATGCATCTTCTTGAGCCACTCCTTTGTTGCCTTGGCCGTGTGTTTTGGGTCATTGTCATGCTGGAATACCCATCCACAACCCATTTTCAATGCCCTGGCTGAGGGAAGGAGGTTCTCACCCAAGATTTGACGGTACATGGCCCCGTCCATTGTCTCTTTGATGCAGTGAAGTTGTCCTGTCCCCTTAGCAGAAAAACACCCCCAAAGCATAATGTTTGCACATCCATGTTTGAGGTGGGGATGGTGTTCTTGGGGTCATAGACAGCATTCCTCCTCCTCCAAACACGGCGAGTTGAGTTGATGCCAAAGAGCTCGATTTTGGTCTCATCTGACCACAACACTTTCACCCAGTTCTCCTCTGAATCATTCAGATGTTCATTGGCAAACTTCAGACGGCCCTGTATATGTGCTTTCTTGAGCAGGGGGACCTTGCGGGCGCTGCAGGATTTCAGTCCTTCACGGCGTAGTGTGTTACCAATTGTTTTCTTGGTGACTATGGTCCCAGCTGCCTTGAGATCATTGACAAGTTCCTCCTGTGTAGTTCTGGGCTGATTCCTCACCGTTCTCATGATCATTGCAACTCCACGAGGTGAGATCTTGCATGGAGCCCCAGGCCGAGGGAGATTGACAGTTATTTTGTGTTTCTTCCATTTGTGAATAATCGCACCAACTGTTGTCACCTTCTCACCAAGCTGCTTGGCGATGGTCTTGTAGCCCATTCCAGCCTTGTGTAGGTCTACAATCTTGTCCCTGACATCCTTGGAGAGCTCTTTGGTCTTGGCCATGGTGGGAGTTTGGAATCTGATTGACTGATTGCTTCTGTGGACAGGTGTCTTTTATACAGGTAACAAGCTGAGATTAGGTGCTCCTAATCTCAGCTCGTTACCTGTATAAAAGACACCTGGGAGCCAGAAATCTTTCTGATTGAGAGGGGGTCAAATACTTATTTCCCTCATTAAAATGCAAATCAATTTATAACATTTTTGACATGCGTTTTTCTGGATTTTTTTGTTGTTATTCTGTCTCTCACTGTTCAAATAAACCTACCATTAAAATTATAGACTGATAATGTCTTTGTCAGTGGGCAAACGTACAAAATCAGCAGGGAATCAAATACTTTTTTCCCTCACTGTATGTGTTTGGGTAAGAATTACATTTTTGTTTTATTCTATAAACTACTGACAACATTTCTCCCAAATTCCAAAGAAAAATAGTGTAATTTAGAGCATTTATTTGCAGAAAATGACAACTGGTCAAAATAACAAAAAAGATGCAGTGTTGTCAGACCTCGAATAATGCAAAGAAAATAAGTTCATGTTCATTTTTAAACAACACAATACTAATATTTTAACTTAGGAAGAGTTCAGAAATCAATATTTGGTGGAATAACCCTGATTTTCAATCACAGCTTTCATGCGTCTTGGCATGCTCTCCACCAGTCTTCCACATTGATGTTGGGTGACTTTATGCCACTCCTGGCGCAAAAATTCAAGCAGCTCGGCTTTGTTTGATGGCTTGTGACCATCCATCTTCCGCTTGATCACATTCCAGAAGTTTTCAATGGGGTTCAGGTCTGGAGATTGGGCTGGCCATGACAGGGTCTTGATCTGGTGGTCTTCCATCCACACCTTGATTGACCTGGCTGTGTGGCATGGCGCATTGTCCTGCTGGAAAAACCAATCCTCAGAGTTGGGGAACAATGTCAGAGCAAAAGGAAGCAAGTTTTCTTCCAGGACAACCTTGTACGTGGATTGATACATGCGTCCTTCACAAAGACAAATCTGCCCGATTCCAGCCTTGCTGAAGCACCCCCAGATCATCACCGATCTTCCACCAAATTTCACAGTGGGTGCGAGACACTGTGGCTTGTAGGCCTCTCCAGGTCTCCATCTAACCATTAGACGACCAGGTGTTGGGCAAAGCTGAAAATTGGACTCATCAGAAAAGATGACCTTACTCCAGTCCTATACGGTCCAATCCTTAAGGTCTTTTGCAAACCTCAGCCTGGCTCTTCTTTGCTTCACATTGATGAAGGGCTTTTTTCTAGGTTTGCACGACTTCAGCCCTGCCCCTAGGAGCCTGTTTCGAACCGTCCTCGCCGTGCACTTCACCCCAGCTGCCGTTTGCCATTATTTTTGTAGGTCACTTGATGTCATCCTACGGTTGTTGAGTGACATTCGAATGAGTTGGTGGTCATCCCGGTCAGTAGAGAGTTGTTTTCGCCCTCTGCTGGTCTGTAGCTTTGTTGTCCCCATTGTCTGCTGCTTGACCTTGTTTAGGATGGAAGCAACCTGACGCTCACTGTATCCCTCTGCCAGTAAAGCCAGAATTGAACCCTTCTTTTCTTCACTGAAAACTTTCCTTTTCAACTCTTTTGGCACGGTCAATAGTTATTTTTTGATTAATATTACTTTTGAGGTACTATTAGCACTCTTTTTGCCATCCAGCTGGTCCTATTGCAAGAGGATAGTGATGACCACAGCAGTGGTTTTTATACTTTTCCTCGTTAAATAAGATATGGTTCAGGTGATCACCTAATCAGTACCTAATTCAGTAGAATGAGGTGTGCCTGTGTTGGAATTCAACAGACACTGGAATGGAATGGCTGTCATACATGTAGAGATGCTGATTTAAGAAAAATTTGCAGTGGTCTCTTAATTTTTTCCAGAGCTGTATATATAGAGAGAGAAAACAGAAAGAGAGAGAGTTGAGGATTTATGAAAGCAGCTGAGAAGTGACAGCCAGGATGTACGAGCAAATAAAATGAGTGAACAAGAAAAGAGAGAATGAATGGAAAGTAAAAACCCTGCAATGAACCCCGCTGCAGACGATGATGTCACCCTGACTCAACCACAGCAGACGGACAAGGACGGAGGGATGGTCACTTTGTTTTTTCCTCTCTGTCCTCTCTCTCTCTCTTTCCCTACCTTACTCTTTTGTTTAGAAAAAGTGGCCATCTTTAACCTTTACTTTACCATTCAAAACCAAATAGGTTAGAGTTGAATAGCGCATCACAATCCTCTAAAGAGACTTCCTCTCCACATACACACGTATACTCATTGGGTATCCATTTTTTTATCCATTTTCTTTCTCTCTGCATTGTTGGGAAGGGCCCGTAAGAAAGTATTTCACTGTTAGTCCACACCTGTTGTTTACAAAGCATGTGACAAATAACATTTTATTATATTTAAAAGGAACCTGTTGCCATTTCAGATGGGTAGGTGCTAAGGAGGATCCTTGGGACGTCCCCACCCTAAACCCTAACCATAAGCCTTACCTAAACCTAACCTTAACTGTTTTCAATTTCAACTTCAATGGGGTGATGTCAGAGTTGGATGTCCCAAGGAGTTTGGCACCAATCGGCATCAAGCAGCATACCTGTCAGCTGGATGAGGGCGGAGCCTGTCTGAGCATACTGCCACATGTGATTGGTCACCAGTGATGATGTTATCCTCCTCCAGTACCAACACGTCTGCATGGTACTGTATATTCCCAGTATTCCAAAGTCTGTTACTCCAACCGGCCATGGAACATGAGGAACTACCTCCTCTGCTAACACAATTCCCAGCTAAGCTACAATACAATGCTAAGCTACAACAAAAAAGATAGTCATTGCATTGTGAAAAACTAGCATTAGACCCACAATGCTACGCTAGCTAAAATTAGGCTCATCAAGGCTAAGAGACACTTTCTTGGGATAAAACAAAAAAAGTGTATTGCTTTTAAGGAGTGGTGCTAAGCTAGGCTAATGTATGCTAAGCTAAGTAGCTAGCAGCCCCTTCTGTGTGAACTGCTGCCCTGTGTGGGTTTAGGAGAGGAACAGGCTTCTACCCAGTCTGTTCTTAATCTCACGTCTTAACTCCCTGTGTGTGTGTGTGTGTGTGTGTGTGTGTGTGTGTGTGTCTGTGTGTGTGTGTGTGTGTGTGTGTGTGTGTATGTGTGTCAGTGAGAGGGATAAGAGAGTGGGGGGAATATGAGGGCATCCTGACAGTGGTCAGACATGTGGACACACACACACACACCCCTACCTTGAATGTGGACCCCTAAATGTGCCAGCGCTGCCCTCTGTGTGTGTGTGTGTGTGCATGCGTGTTGGGATTAGAGAGAAGCTGCTTAAAAAGTGTGAGGAGTGGTTCAAAGACCCCATGAAACATTCCATGGTGAGACAGACAGACATACAGACAGAAGGTCTTTATCACTAAGTTGGTGTAATACCTCAGATGGACATACACCCATAATACATACAGTACCATATGGTGATACCACAGCTCAACCATTAACTTACAATACACAATGTGTGTTACTACCACATCTGTGTGTTCACTATTAGCATCCCTATAAAAGACCCTGTCTTACCAGCATTGGTCCTGTCCTGGGTCATATAGCTGTCTCTAGTAAACATCCCATCCAGAACATGGAAGATAATGTTTAGTCCTGCCATGACCCCAACACAGCGGTCAGACAATGGTCAGAGACAGACCAACAGAACCACAACCACCCCCAGCAGCGAAGGAGAGAGAAGGAGAGATAGGAAGGACAGAGCGAGTATGAGGGGGTTATTGGGGTGAGGAGTTACTCAGAGGCCAGCAAGTCACATGATAGAGTAGCTGTAGCTATGGATCCCTTCAATCTATGTCTGGCATCTACAGAAACTGTCATACCTATGCGAGCAGGTGACAAAGGGTCTGTTTTACAGTATGTGTGTGAGTGTGTGTCCTTGTTACTGAACTTGAGCATTCCGTACGTCGTTCATCCTGAGAATGAGGATCATGGCATCGTGTTCACGGTCAACATCAGAACAAGGCCTGTGTGTGTGTGTGTGTGTGTGTGTGTGTCAAGGCCAAATCAATCTCTGCTGTGAGTGAAAGCCTACGTAATCTGTCTCTCTCTATGTAGGACTAACACTTGACACACACAGACACACATTAAAGGCTGTATACTAAGGAAGGCTCCAATAGGTCAAGTGAGCATTAGTTCCTTGCAGCCGCAGAGCAATTTACACAACACACAGACGAGAAATGTGTGTCAGTCAGTATGTGCCACATGCCAGGACCGAGACAGATGGAAAGAGAAAACAGAGGAAGGACAGAAGTTGCCTTCATACCAGTACACACACACACACAAACAAACTAACCCTAGAGCACACGTTGATATGATATGATATGCTGATCCAGAGCCTGTTAAAGTGCTAATCACATAATGGTTATGGTCAGGATTAAACTCATGAAACTGCTCTGAAACCAACTGTTAAAGGGGCCAGACAGAGAGAATGGGTCAGGCCGGTTTGGGTAATGGTAGGTTTGGGATAGCATAGGGGGCGTGCCCACATACATTGCATCACTGGCATTCTCCAACTGGGGTTAGTGTTCGAGGGCAGTGTTGGAATTCCTAGGATTCCCAAATGCTGATTCCCATATAAACATGACATTCTCTAATTTAACGCACACTACACATTACTAACATACAGTTAGTGAGAAAGAAGTCAGAGAAAGAGGGGGGTGGGGTGGGAGTCTGGGATGTGAATCTGTCTGTGTTTCAGGTTAACGTGTGTGTGATAGATGCATGTCCTGACAGAGACAGAGAGGATTGTCACTAGAGACTCCATCAGTGTCACACGGTGTCGTTTATCTCCCCCTTTGTCTCTCGCTCTCTCCAATTCCCTCTCTCTATATCTATCTCTGTCCACTGAGCTCGTTCTGGCTTTCTGTCTCTCCTTCCCTCTTTTTCCCCTTTCTTTACTTATCGGTTAGTGGTGCGCGGGTCAGCTGTTTGTTCACCCGCACCCGCCCGTAAATGCTAATAACCCATCCGCAACCGCACAACTGTATGTGATAACCCATCCTGCACCCGACCCTAACCCGCTAATATACACTGAACAAAAATATAAAAGCAACAGGTAACGTGCTGGTCCCATGTTTCATGAGGTGAAATAAAATATTTCAGAAATGTTCCATACGCACAAAAAGCTTATTTCTATCAAATGTTGTGCACAAATTTGTTCACATCCTTATTATTGAGCATTTTATCCTTTGTCAAGATAATACATTCACCTGAGAGGTGTGGCATATCAAGAAGCTGATTAAACAGCATGATCATTACACAAGTGCACCTTGTGCTGGGGACAATAAAAGGCCACTCTAAAATGTGCAGTTTTGTCACACAACACAATGCCACAGATGTCTCAAGTTTTGAAGGAGCGTGTAATTGGCATGCTGACTGCAGGAATGTGCGTTACAGCCTTATTGTACAATAGGTTAAATAAATAAAAATCCTCATCAATCTACACACAGTACCTAATCATGACAAAGCGAAATGTTTGCTAATGTATAAAAAATAAATACAATTAAAAACGTATTTACATAAGTATTCACACCCTTTGCTATGAGACTCAAAATTAAGTTCAGGTGCATCCTGTTTCCATTGGTCATCCTTGAGATGTTTCCACAACTTGATTGGAGTCCACCTGTGGTAAATTCAATTGATTGGACATGATTTGGAAAGGCACACACCTGTCTATATAAGGTCCCACAGTTGACAGTGCATGTAGAGCTCCGAGGCAGGATTGTGTCGAGGCACAGATCTGGGGAAGGTGACCAAAACTGTTTTACAGCATTGAAGGTTCCCAAGAACACAGTTTGGAACCACCAAGACTCTTCCTAGAGCTTGCCGCCCGGCCAAACTGAGCAATCGGGGGAAAAGGGCCTTGGTCAAAGAGGTGACCAAGAACCCGATGGTCACTCTGACCGAGCTCCAGAGTTCCTCTGTGGAGATGGGAGAATCTTCCAGAAGGACAACCATCTCTGCAGCACTCCACCAATCAGGCCTTTATGGTAGAGTGGCCAGACAGAAGCCACTCCTCAGTAAAAGGCATATGACAGCCCACTTGGAGTTTGCCAAAAGGCACCTAAAGACTCTAATGAGAAACAAGATTCTCTGCTCTGATGAAACCAAGATTGAACTCTTTGGCCTGAATGCCAAGCGTCACATCTGGAGGAAACCTGGCACCATCCCTACGGTGAAGCATGGTGGTGGCAGCATCATGCTGTGGGGATGTTTTTCAGCGGCAGTGACTGGGAGACTAGTCAGGATTGAGGGAGAGATGAACGGAGCAAAGTGCAGAGAGATCCTTGATGACAACCAGCTCCAGAGCGCTCAGGACCCCCGACTGGGGCGAAGGTTCACCTTCCAACAGGACAATGACCCTAAGCACACAGCCAAGACAACGCAGGAGTGGCTTTGGGACAAGTCTCAATGTCCTTGAGTGGCCCAGCCAGAGCCTGGACTTGAACCCGATCTAATATCTCTGGAGAGACCTGAAAATAGCTGTGCAGCGACGTTCCCCATTCAACCTGACAGAGCTCGAGAGGATCTGCAGAGAAGAATGGCAGAAACTCCCCAAATTTTTAATTTTAATTTTTAGTTTCACCTTTATTTAACCAGGTAAGCCAGTTGAGAACAAGTTCTCATTTACAACTGCGACCTGGCCAAGATAAAGCAAAGCAGTGCGATAAAAACAACACAGTTACATATGGAATAAACAAAACGTACAGTCAATAACACAATAGAAAATATGTATACAGTGTGTGCAAATGTAGTAAGTTATGGAATAGGGCAATGAATAGGCCATAGCGCAAAATAATTACAATTTAGTATTAACATTGGAGTGATAGATGTGCAGAAGATGATGTGCAAATAGAGATACTGGGGTGAAATGAGCAAAATAAATAACAATGTAAATAACAATATGGGGATGAGGTAGTTGGGTGGGCTAATTACAGATGGGCTGTGTACAGGTGCAGTGATCGGTAAGCTTCTCTGACAGCTGATGCTTAAAGATAGTGAGGGAGATAAGTGTCTCCAGCTTCAGAGATTTTTGTAGTTCGTTCCAGTCATTTGCAGCAGAGAACTGGAAGGAATGGCAGCCAAAGGAGGTGTTGGCTTTGGGGATGACCAGTGAGATATACCTGCTGGAGCGCATACTACGGGTGGGTGTTGCTATGGTGACCAGTGAGCTAAGATAAGACAGGGATTTGCCTAGCAGTGATTTATAGATGACCTGGAGCCAGTGGGTTTGGCGACAAATATGTAGTGAGGACCAGCCAACGAGAGCGTACAGGTCACAATGGTGGGTAGTATATGGGGCTTTGGTGACAAAAACGGATGGCACTGTGATAGACTACATCCAATTTGCTGAGTAGAGTGTTGGAAGCTATTTTGTAAATAACATTGCCGAAGTCAAGGATCGGTAGGATAGTCCGTTTTACGAGGGCATGTTTAGCAAAATAGGAAGCCGATTCTAGATTTAACTTTGGATTGGAGATGCTTAATGTGAGTCTGGAAGGAGAGTTTACGGTCTAACCAGACACCTAGATATTTGTAGTTCTAGTCGGGCGGGCGGGTGCAAGCAGCGTTCGATTGAAGAGCATGCATTTAGTTTTACTAGCGTTTAAGAGCAGTTGGAGGCCACGGAAGGAGTGTTGTATGGCATTGAAGCTCATTTGGAGGTTTGTTAACACAGTGTCCAATGAAGGGCCAGATGTATACAAAATGGTGTCGTCTGCATAGAGGTGGATCTGAGAGTCACCAGCAGCAAGAGCGACATCATTGATATACACAGAGAATAGAGTCGGCCCGAGAATTGAACCCTGTGGCACCCCCATAGAGACTGCCAGAGGTCCAGACAACAGGCCCTCCGATTTGACACATTGAACTCTATCTGAAAAGTAGTTGGTGAACCAGGCGAGGCAGTCAGTTGAGAAACCAAAGCTATTTAGTCTGCCAATAAGAATGCAGTGATTGACAGAGTCAAAAGCCTTGGCCAGGTCGATGAAGACGGCTGCACAGTACTGTCTTTTATCAATTGTGGTTATTATATCGTTTAGGACCTTGAGTGTGGCTGAGGAAACCAGATTGCCTAGCGGAGAAGGTACGGTGGGATTCGAAGTGGTCGGTGATCTTTTTGTTAACTTGGCTTTCAAATACTTTCGAAAGGCAGGGTAGGATGGATATAGGTCTGTAACAGGTTGGATCTAGAGTGTCACCCCCTTTGAAGAGGGGGATGACCGTGGCAGCTTTCCAATCTCTGGGGATCTCAGACGATACGAGGGAGAGGTTGAACAGGCTAGTAATAGGGGTTGCGACAATTTCGGCGGTTAATTTTAGAAAGAAAGGGTCCAGATTGTCTAGCCCAGCTGATTTGTAGGGGTCCAGATTTTGCAGCTTTTTCAGGAAATCAGCTTTCTGAATTTGGGTGAAGGAGAAGCAGGGGGGTTATTGGTATTAGCAAGTTGCAGCGGAGGGTGCAGAGCTGGTGGCCGGGGTAGGGGTGGCCAGGTGGAAAGAATGGCCAGCCGTAGCAAAATGCTTATTGAAATTCTCGATTATCGTAGATTTATCGGTGGTGACAGTGTTTCCTAGCCTCCCAAAACTTTTTGGAGTTAGTGCTACAGGATGCAAATTTCTGTTTGAAAAAGCTAGCCTTTGCTTTCCTAACTGATTGTGTATATTGGTTCCTGACTTCCCTGAAAAGTTGCATATCGTGGGGGCTGTTCGATGCTAATGCAGTACACCACAGGATGTTTTTGTGCTGGTCAAGGGCAGTCAAGTCTGGGGTGAACCAGGGGCTATATCTGTTCTTAGTTCTGAATTTTCTGAATGGGGCATGCTTATTTAAGATGGAGAGGAAAGCACTTTTGAAGAACATCCAGGCATCCTCTTCTGATGGAATGAGGTCAATGTCCATCCAGGATACCCGGGCCAGGTCAATTAGAAAGGCCTGCTCGCTGAAGTGTTTTAGGGAGCGTTTGACAGTGATGAGGGGTGGTCATTTGACCGCAGACCCATTACGAACGCAGGCAATGAGGCAGTGATCGCTGAGATCCTGGTTGAAGACAGCGGAGGTGTATTTAGAGGGTAAATTAGTAAGGATGATATCTATGAGGGTGCCCATGTTTACGGATTTAGGGTTGTACCTGGTAGGTTCCTTGATAATTTGTGTGAGATTGAGGGCATCTAGTTTAGATTGTAGGACGGCCGGGGTGTTAAACATATCCCAGTTTAGGTCACAAAGCAGTACGAACTCTGAGGATAGATGGGGGGCAAGCAATTCACATATGGTGTCCAGGGCACAGCTGGGGGCTGAGGGGGGTCTGTAGCAAGCGGCAACAGTGAGAGACTTATTTCTGGAAAGGTGGATTTTCAGAAGTAGGAGCTCAAACTGTTTGGGCACAGACCTGGATAGTATGATAGAGCTCTGCATCTCTACAGTAGATTGCAACTCCGGCCCCTTTGGCAGTTCTATCTAGACGGATAATGTTATAATTCGGGAAGGACATTTCTGCATTTTTGGTGGCCTTCCTAAGCCAGGATTCAGACACGGCTAGAACATCAGGGTTGGCAGAGTGTGCTAACGCAGTGAATAACTCAAACTTGGGGAGGAGGCTTCTGATGTTAACGTGCAAGAAACCAAGGCTTTTACGGTCACAGAAGTCAACAAATGATAGCGCCTGGGGAGTAGGAGTGATACTGGGGGCTACAGGGCCTGGGTTAACCTCTACATCACCAGAGGAACAGAGGAGGAAGAGAATAAGGATACGGCTAAATGCTTTAAGAACTGGTCTTCTAGTGCGTTGGGTACAGAGAATGAAAGGGGCAAATTTCCGGCCGTTGTAGAATAGATTCAGGGCATTATGTACAGACAAGGATATGAGTACAGTGGAGGTACACCTAAGCATTGGGTTACAATGAAAGAGGTAGCATCACTGGAAGTACCGATTGAGCCGGTCTCCGCACGCATGGGGGGTGGGACAAAGGAGCTCTCTGAGGCTGGTTGAGCGGGACTGGGGGCTCTACAGTGAAATACTACAATTAGAACTAGCCCAAACAGCAATAGGCTAGGCATATTGACATGGGATAGAGGCATAACGCAATCACAGGTGTTATTTGAGAGGGCTAAGACAACAACTGGTAATGGCGACAAAAGTTTGGGCTGAGGCTAAACAGATAAACAGGATAGGGTACCGTGTAAAGGAACAGTCCAGCAGGCATCAGCTGTGTAGCTGAGCGATCATAAGGTCCAGTGAACAGCAATAGGTAAGTCCGGGAGCAGTTCGTAGGCTGCTACAGCACAGGCAAGCAGGAGGCACGGCTGTTGATTGCGCGTGCTAGCGGGCCGGGGCTAGCAGATGGATCTTCATGGTCGTCGCAACGGGAAGCCTGTTGAAATCACATCAGACGATTAGGTCGGCAGACCAGTCGTGATGGATCGGCGGGGCTCCGTGTCGACACTAGGAGGTCCCGTCCGGTTGACAGAGAGGTAGATAGCCGGGAGATGGGCCTGGCTCGAGGCTAGCTCAAGGCTAACTGGTGCGTCAGGACAGTGGTGAATTAGCCAACAACAGTCATTCGGTTGCAGCTAGCTTGTTGCGATGATCCGGTGTTAAGGTCCAATGATTCAGTGATTCCGGCAGAAGATCCGATATACTCTGGGTCGATAGCACGCTGTGCAGACTGGACGATAATTGTCCAGGCTAGAGCTGGCTGGTAGGTAGTGCAGGCCACGGACAGTGGTAAAGACCGCTAACGGTGGCTAATAGCAAGTAGCTAGTTAGCTGGCTAGCTGGCTAGTTTCAGCCGTAGGTTCTTGATAAAAATAAAGAAATAATAGAATCTGTTCCACATTGGGTGAGGCGGGTTGCAAGAAAGTATATTTAGTTAAAGGATGGAAAGTGAGATAGAGAAATATATACGAAAAAATACAAAAAACTAAAAAAACTGGCTATTTACACGAGGACACAACAGAATACACGACCGCACTGCTACGCCATCTTGGATCACAGGTGTGCCAAGCTTGTAGTGTCATACCCAACAAGACTCAAGGCTGTAATCGCTGCCAAAGGTGCTTCAACAAAGTACTGAGTAAAGGGTCTGAATACTTACATAAATGTGATATTTCAGTTGATTATTTTTAATAAATGTGCAAAAATGTCTATAAACCTGTTTTTGCTTTGAAACTATGGGGTATTGTGTGTTGATTGATGAGGGGAAAAAAAGTATTTAATCCATTTTAGAATAAGGCTGTAACGTAACAAAATGGTGGAAAACGTCAAGGGGTCTGAATACTTTTCGAATGCACTGTATGTTTCTGCTTATAATTTCCAACATTTTGGTAGGCTATTTCATAGTCAACATGTCTATAATTAGATACATGCAGCTTCTCTTCTGTCATTATATGTTGCCCTAGAACAGGGTTTCCCAAACTTGGTCCTGGGGCCCTCCCTGGGTTCGATAGAATGAATGCTTCAATCTAGTTGACATCGGTAGAGTTCTCTATGTCATCTCTGCTTCTTTCGCTGAGCAAAGATGTTTAGGGACCGCGGAGAAAATGCAATAACTGTAAAAAACTATAGGAAAGATTTTTTGTGCTAAATTTCCAAATGACATACGTTTGACCGGTTGTAAGGAAATAGAAAGCTGTGAAAATGACCCAACATGTTTCTGATTAGATTTCAGTTCAGCTTGGAAGGATATTTTGTGGTTGAAATACTAATCAGCTTTTATGATGCTGACAAAGATAGCACCTCTACAGATGGTATCTAATTGCATTCGCATTCTCTCAAGATGCTGAAAGAAATCATATTTCTCCACTCCTGTTCCCTAGTCAAAATTTTACCTACATTTGGTGTATAATTTTACTGCAAGAAATGCTTAATTCTGCAGGAGTTAATATTAAGGCTATGTGAAAGATTATAGACCTACAGTCGGTGTCCAGATTTCAGTTTCCATTTAACCCATCTGAACAGTAGGCTACAGTTCCCTTGATGTGTCATAGGCCTATTTCAAGTCCCCGTCTTGTGACTGTCGTATTTGTATAGCGCCTCACAATCATGACACATAACACACTGCCATAATCCTCTTTTACCACTTCATCAAATCTTTCCCAAACGTTAATTTCTGGCCCTCCCTTCTCTTTATTTTCAACTCTCCATTTCGCAATTTCTCTCTTATTGAATTAAACTCCGACATTGTCCTTTTTGCCTCTGTGGATCGACGTAAACTTTTTCAGCCCATTCCAGACCCGTCGGCAGAACGAATCAGTTGGACAGGCCTTTGATTTCCATAGGGGGGCACGTTTTTTCACGGGACCTCCTGTGTGTGCACACGCTTGCTCATTCACCATTTTTTAAATGGCTGTAATAGTAAAGACCATAGAGTACCACAGTATGAGTCATAATACCCAGAAAACCTAGTGGTCAAACAGGGAAATGGTTCCAATCGTTTTTCCACCATAGATTTTTCCCATAGGGGATTTTAGAAATTTACCTTTATTTAACTAGGCAAGTCAGTTAAGAACAAATTCTTATTTACAATGACGGCCTACACCGGCCAAACCCGGACGACGCTGGGCCAATTGTGCGCCGCCCTATGGGACTCCCAATCACGGCCGGTTGTGATACAGCCTGGAATCGAACCAGTGGGTCTGTAGTGACGCCTCAAGCACTGAGATGCAGTGCCTTAGACCGCTGCGCCACTCGGGAGCCCTTAAAATAAGGGCTGTGTTTTATGTACGCTTACCCTGGTGTGACGTTTTGATTACCGTGTAAATCTCTCTAGGACATCAATATATTCGCCTGTATTTACCCCCCCAAAATAAAATGCTAAATAGCTGCTAATGTGGCTATCATGAAGAACTACAAATGCCATGATGATCGGGACGAGACTGCCGAATTCGAGGCAAAGGTAAGAATCTCTGGATTAATTATCTAATGTTAGCTAAATGTAGTAATTAATAAATTGGCTACATTTCTTAAAATTGACAATTCTGTGAACAGTCTTGTGCAAGTTTTAAATTGACACAATACCTGTTAGCAAAGGTGTCAGCTAGAGATGACGTTCTTGAGCTTGCAGGGATTTGTGGTTTTGCATTAGTCTACTTTAATGCTAATTGAAATGTTAGATTCTGCGAGTAAAGAGCAGAATATATTGATAAAAGTTACCTTGCCCAAGAGAGAGGTATACATGGTTATGAAAACGTCACGCCAGGGAAAGCCTACACGAAACACAGCCCTTATTTTAACTGTTTCTAAAATCCCCTATGAAAAAAATTAATGGTGGGAAAATGATTGGAACCATTTCCCTGTTTGACTTCGCTGTTTTCTGGGTATTATGACTCATACTGTGGTACTCTATGGTCTTTACTATTACAGCCATTTAAAAAATGGTGAATGAGCAAGCGTGTGCACACACAGGAGGTCCCGTGAAAAAACGTGCCCCCCTATGGAAATCAAAGGCCTGTCCAACTGATTCGTTCTGCCGCCGGGTCTGGAATGGGCAGAAAAAGTAGACCATGTATCTGATGCTGTCTGGACAGAAATAGTATGACATGCCATACTATTTTGGTCCCTACAGCATCAGATACATGGTCTACACATTCTGAGACAGAGGGGTGCTGTTTTGCTTGCTCGGATGCTTTACCTGAAATGTATGCATCTCTCTGTTGGCGGGCAAGGAGGTACGGTAGGGCGGGCAAGGCCCACTAAGGCCCGCCCATAACGCCAGCCCTGATTTGGTGATTGGCCTGTAGGCTATTGGCACCCATACCATTAGGCCCTAAAGTTTAGGCTTACGCACTAATCCCAGAAAGCCTAAAATATACATATATATATATATTTTTACATTTAAGTCATTTAGCAGACGCTCTTATCCAGAGCGACTTACAAATTGGTGCATTCAACTTAGGATAATGAAAGAAAAACCTAAATTTAGCCTATAGATATAAAATGACAAGAATGATCCAATGATGGATTTTTTAAGGTATTGTTCTCTTTATTAAACTAGCCCTTCATCCACACAATATTTAATGACCCTAAACCCTCCCGCCCCGCAGCTATAACCCCGTTATGAGTCAACCCTCGCATCACTACTGTCTGTCTCAGTATTGTCCTTCCCCCTCTCCCTCGTGGTCTCTTTCTCCCTCTTACTCTTAATGTTCTGTTTCCTCAGGGCATAAGAACTAATTTCTCCCTCCCTCCACCGTTCATCAACCAGATTGTTGCTAGTAATTATTTACTAGACACAATGCACTCTCACACTCCCTTTATTTCTCTCTCTCCCTATCTCCGTCTTGTTGCCCCACAGAGATTTGATTGGTCGCTAAAACAGACGGGGTGATCCTATTGGCTCCGGAGACTGAGTGGCCGATCTTATTGGCTGATCAGCCACAGCTATGGCACTCTAACAATGCCCTCACTGTGGGTACAGCTGGCACACACACACACACTTTCAAAAATAGCCCTGTAGCTAGTGACCAGCATTGATAATAGATTTCTGTAGCTAGTGACCAGTATTGATAATAGATTTCTGTAGCTAGTGACCAGCATTGATAATAGATTTCAAATCTGTCTTTCCACCTCTCTGTATCTTTTCTCTGCTAGTCCCTCGCTCTCTCCTTTGCCTATTTACTTATTCTAACTCTTTTCTCCCCTATTCCTTCTCTTTCCCTCTGATCATCCTGTTTTCCCCAGAAATGTCTGTGTGCCAGCTGAATATCACAATGTCGTTCTCTCCATCCACCCAGACCTCTAATAACAGGGTAGAGTAACTGACTGAGACACAGGCCAGGGTTACCCTCAATGACCTGGAGGGAGAGCGAGAGCAGGATTTTGATAAACTCCCATATCTATTGGGTGAAAAACCACAGAGGGCAATCACAGCAGCAAGATTTGTGACCTGTGGCCACAAGAATAGGGCAACCAGTGAAGAACAAACACCATTGTAAATACAACCCATATTTATGTTTATTTATTTTCCCTTTTGAACTTTAACTATTTTCACATCGTTACAACACTGTATATAGACATAATATGACATTTGAAATGTCTCTATTATTTTGGAACTTTTGTGAGTGTAATATTTACTGTTCATTTATTGTTTAATTCACTTTTGTTAATCCATTTCACTTGCTTTGGCAATGTAAACATATGTTTCCCATGCCGATAAAGCCCCTTGAAATGAGAGAGAGAGAGAGAGAGAAAGAGAGAGTAAGCCATCCCTAACAACCTCTTCCTAAACAAACATCTGTCAGGGACCAAAAATATTACATTTACATTTTAAATGTTTGTCATTTAGCAGACGCTCTTATCCAGAGCAACTTCCATTAGTGACTGAATACACTGCATACTTTTTTCCTAGTACTGGTCCCCCGTGGGAATCGAACCCACAACCCTGGCGTTGCAAGCGCCATGCTCTACCAACTGAGCCATATGGGACCAGGGTCCCCCTTCCTCCATCACTCTCCACCCTCTGTCCTTCCATCCCTCCCTCTCACCATCTCCCAGTGTGACTAGTGGGAGAGAGAGCAGGCCACCAGATGGACTGGTTTTAACTCTCATATCTTAGATGACATCACACATTTTAACACTTTACAGGGCAGAGCAGTGACATCACTGGTGAATGATACAGAACAATAGGCCCAACATATAACCCTGCCTACAAACAAGGAAGTAAAACAAATACATTTTAGACAGGACTGGTGAGATGAGGGGGAGGGGGACACTTCAGGGGAGACACTCCCAGTCAAAACACACTAAACCCACACACATCGCTGTGAAAGACAGACATCAATGGAACAGTGTGCCAGACGGAACAGTGAAAGAAAACGAGAGAAAAGGGAAGGGAGGGTAGATCACAGGAACACAGAACGCTGGTGTGTGTGTCATCCTACCTGGTAGCTGACTTGACAAGTCCCCTTTGGGTTCTTTTTGGAGGGAACCGTCTGGGGAAAGAAAGATCACTATCAGGTATACAGTAGGTAATCAGTTCTGTGTCTTTACCAAGCTAATCAACTCCAGGCCTGGACAAGATACAGTATTTCAGGGACTGGTTCAGACCTGGAACACCAGCAGTGTATTCATTAGGAACAACATAAACTCAAGTTTTTGTTTTAAAACGTTTTCTATTGCTAAATGTTTAGCAACATGTTGCACTGCTGAATAGGCTTCACCCCAGGTGAGTGAACACCTGGCCTAACATGAATCAATCCATTAACTAGTGCCAGTAAGAGCCCTTCTGACCTGTGGAAGATAGCTAACATGCTAATGTGCTAGCTAGCTAACCAAGACGCCACTAAACACACGTGCTGTGAACATCAACAACCCTCTGGGCTGACGAATCACTAGCACATCATTCCCTGTGTGTGTGTGTGTGTCTGAACACATGCTCTATCTGACACACACTTCCTGTGGACGCTGTGTCCTCACCGCTGAGTGTTGGGTGATGGGATACATGAAGGGAGCAGTGAATCGCAGTGTGTTAACACACACACACACACACACACACATTTTTATTTCTTTCCCCAGACTCCATTCATGGAATTTCTCCCTACGACAGACAGACGCTATAATGAAAAGACTAAACCTTAACATACAGTACATCCTTGGAGTACCAGCTAGAGTCACAGTTATCTAACTGCATAACACCACAGTTCTAATAGTATGAAGATAAAAACAACAGATAGCCCACACAAACATGCACTGACGCACACACAAACAAACGCACACACGTGGTGTGGAGGTGTCTCAGGTCCCAGAGAGAGAAACCAAGAGGTTTGTCAGGATCAGAAGTGGGCTAATCTATTGAGATACACACTCTCCCCAAACACACACTTGAAGTGAAGTGAAGAGCGCGAGGCCAACCTAGTGCTACGTCATCCATTTACTGACAGCCTAACATAGACATAGGCCTACACACACACACAGGAACAGGAACAGTCATAAAGGAAATGACAAAGCAGAACTAAGAGCACAGTCAAAAGTCAGAACGGTAGCCCACTCCCCTCTAAAACACCCTAGAACTCGCTCTACCTCTGACCTTCTAAACAGTCGGTATGATTCAGGATGGTGTCACCGTCCGTCTGGTACACACAGCTTTTCTCTGTTACTCACTCTCTCTTTACTGGGGCTATAGACAGCACATTACGGACGAGCGAACCTGCAAACGAACACACACGTTTTATAGGCCTCGTTCCCCCTCGACTTCTCTGCAGGGCTACTCATCACTGCGACTCACCCACATACACCAGTCACATACACACAGTCACATACACACAGTCACACACACACAGTCACACACACACAGTCACACACACACAGTCACACACACTGAACCCCTCTCAATTCAGCATACCAATGCTATTGATCACGATAGATAGAAGGATAAAGAACAGAGAGAAAGAGAGTGAGACAGCACTTTAAATCTCACCAGTGGCCTAGAGACAAAGAAAGAGCATAATGGTCCATGAGGACTTGTCCTACTTTACCTCTCTCTTGTTCTGGTGTCACTTTAAAATAGGAGCAGTCTCCATGCAATAGTTCTCTCTGTCTCCATGCAACCAATCAATCTGGAGTCTTTCGCTATTCAATTAAAAACATTTCAATCAAGCTTCATTAGCATGACTGAGTCTGACAAATACAATGTTTGGTGAAGCAAGACACAATTCTAGACAAAACTTAGTGTATGGAACAATCAGAGGGGTGTTTTTTAAGCTAGTGTGTTGAATGAATTGAATCCAGTATAAACAGGAAACCTGCATACAATGTGGATTAAGAGATGACGCCTGAGTTCAGACAGTGGAGTGCTGTGGCCAGCACACACCATGTGTGTGTATGGGGCGAGGTTTGGGGTAAATCGATCTGACACTCAGACATGTGTTAGCACAGGGGAGTTCACCCCAAAGTCACTGCTCCTCTACACACACACACACACAGCTCTGGAAAGAGAAAGTCTGATAGAGAGGGAGAGGAAAGAGATGAACATGGAGAAGAGAGAGAGCACTAGTGTATGTACTGAGTACCGGACTGTCCTGACTAACAGCATTAGAGTGTGATTTAGAGTGTGTGAGTTTAGGTGAAAGTGTTAGGTGAGTTTAGGTGAAAGTGTTAGGTGAGTTTAGGTGAAAGTGTTAGGTGAGTTTAGGTGAAAGTGAATTATATTATACACCGACCTATCCTCTAATCTAACCATTCCCTGGGATTACAGCCTTTAGTTGCACACGGTTATATTTAACACTTACGTTTTAGTATTTTAGTAGACACTCTTATCCAAACTTACAGGAGCAATTATGGTTAAGTGCCTTGCTCAAGGACAAATCAACAGATTTTTTACCTAGTCAGCTTGGGGATTCGAACCAGCAACCTTTTGTTTACTGGCCCAATGCTCTTAACCGCTAGGCTACCTGCCGCCTTTAACACACACACACAAACACTTAAAACACACTCGCAAGCAAGCACACACACTAAGAGGGATGTTTGATATTGGTTGTCAGCCCTACCCTCTGAGGCAGCGAGAGAGGGAGAGAAAAAGGAGAGAGTGAAAGGAGAGCGAGAGAGAAAATGTCAAAGTAATAAAGAGAGATGTTTCCTGTGTTTATCACAATGTTGATATCAAAGAACACACACACAGCCTACACTTTCACAGAACAAGGACTGTGTGTGTGTGTGGCGCTAGTCTGTTCCCATGGTATAACTGATGTCTGCCTCATACCTGCACTGCACATTCCTGTGTGGCCCACTGCAGCTGTACTGACCTCCCTTACAGACATTAACACACACACGCTATTGCGTCACCACCCATGAACAAGATAAGGAAGCAGGTCAGCTGATAAAGTGTGATATTGGGTGTGTACAGTCTGATTAAGCAGAGAGAAACAGAAGCAGATTTAGATCCTCAGGCTATTACCATGCCAGCAGGTGTCAATGTATTTAAATTCCTCTGTTCATTAATCTATATCAATCATTTAAGCAACCAATCAATAAATTCCATTTTGTGTAGCATCATTCAAGTTTTTCGTTTGTGGTAGTTAGTGTGAATTCTGCAGTCTTCTAAATTGGCATCGCACACACACGACACACACAGACCTTCTTTCTCTCACCAAAAGGAGGTCGTCCCACTTTCTTTCACTAACTTCTCTGGTGTGATTGTTCATTATTGTGGGCTTGGGGAGAATTTGAGCTCTGGCTCAGTCTCTCATGCTGGGAGAAGAGAGAGAGCGAGATGCAGTTTCTTATAGTTATGTTGTTATGCTATCATCTTGTTAGTATAATGTTATTACCATGTTATAGTTGTGTTATAGGCTAAATACGGTAAAGGTGAATTATATGTCACTTTTGATAATCATATTATAGTCACCCTGTCATGTTATAATCATATTATAGTCACCCTGTCATGTTATAATCATATTATAGTCACCCTGTCATGTTATAATCATATTATAGTCACCCTGTCATGTTATAATCATGTTATAGTCACCCTGTCATGTTATAATCATAATATAGTCACCCTGTCATGTTATAATCATGTTATAGTCACCCTGTCATGTTATAATCATATTATATAGTCATAGCCATGGGTAGGGTTAGCTATGTAGTGAGAGACAACTCATAGTCCTGGTTGTAGTTTTGCTCCTATAGCTCAGTGTAAAGGTAAGTGGGTGTGCTGAGCTCACAACGTCTGAAACAAGAGAGAGAGAGATAATGACAGAGTGACAGAGATAGAGAGAGTGAGACAGGATGAGACAAACAGAGAGAAGACATGACAGACCGAGAGGGGGAGAGTAAGGATAAAAACATACCCGATGGCTAGGCACTACTAAGCAGGCAGGTGCTGAACCTGTACATGTTGGAACATAGCTAGGAGGTGTTCTACAGGGAGGAAGTGAGAGGGAAAACAAAGGGGAGGGGCCTAACAATGTAACACTCCAACTAACACATCACAAACTACAGCCTAGGTCTATTTAGTCTGCAGCAGGGATGTCCATCTCTAGACCTGTAGTGAGAAGGCTTAAGTAGGCCTACTGTACACTGAGTATACAAAACATTAAGAACAACTGCTCTTTCCATTACATAGACTGACCAGGTGAATTCCTGGTTAAAAAGAAATATGATTCCTTATTGATGTCACTTGTTAAATCCACTTCAAATAAGTGTAGATGAAGGGGAGGAGAAAAAAAGTATTTAGTCAGCCACCAATTGTGCAAGTTCTCCCACTTAAAAAGATGAGAGAGGCCTGTAATTTTCATCATAGGTACACGTCAACTATGACAGACAAAATGAGAGAAAAAATTCCAGAAAATCACATTGTAGGATTTTTAATGAATTTATTTGCAAATTATGGTGGAAAATATGTATTTGGTCAATAACAAAAGTTTCTCAATGCTTTGTTATATACCCTTTGTTGGCAATGGCACAGGTCAAACGTTTTCTGTAAGTCTTCACAAGGTTTTCACACACTGTTGCTGGTATTTTGGCCCATTCCTCCATGCAGATCTCCTCTAGAGCAGTGATGTTTTGGGGCTGTCGCTGGGCAACACGGACTTTCAACTCCCTCCAAAGATTTTCTATGGGGGTTGAGATCTGGAGACTGGCTAGGCCACTCCAGGACCTTGAAATGCTTCTTACGAAGCCACTCCTTCGTTGCCCGGGTGGTGTGTTTGGGATCATTGTCATGCTGAAAGACCCAGCCACATTTCATCTTCAATGCCCTTGCTGATGGAAGGAGGTTTTCACTCAAAATATCACGATACATGGCCCCATTCATTCTTTCCTTTACACGGATCAGTCGTCCTGGTCCCTTTGCAGAAAAACAGCCCCAAAGCATGATGTTTCCACCCCATGCTTCACAGTAGGTATGGTGTTCTTTGGATGCAACTCAGCATTCTTTGTCCTCCAAACACGACGAGTTGAGTTTTTACCAAAAAGTTCTATTTTGGTTTCATCTGACCATATGACATTCTCCCAATCCTCTTCTGGATCATCCAAATGCACTCTAGCAAACTTCAGATGGGCCTGGACATGTACTGGCTTAAGCAGGGGGACACGTCTGGCACTGCAGGATTTGAGTCCCTGGCGGCGTAGTGTGTTACTGATGGTAGGCTTTGTTAATTTGGTCCCAGCTCTCTGCAGGTCATTCACTAGGTCCCCCCGTGTGGTTCTGGGATTTTTGTTCACCATTCTTGTGATCATTTTGACCCCACGGGGTGAGATCTTGCGTGTCTTCCATTTCCTAATAATTGCTCCCACAGATGATTTATTCAAACGAAGCTGCTTACCTATTGCAGATTCAGTCTTCCCAGCCTGGTGCAGGTCTACAATTTGGTTTCTGATGTCCTTTGACAGCTCTTTGGTCTTGGCCATAGTGGAGTTTGGAGTGTGACTGTTTGAGGTTGTGGACAGGTGTCTTTTATACTGATAACAAGTTCAAACAGGTGCCATTAATACAGGTAACGAGTGGAGGACAGAGGAGCCTCTTAAAGAAGAAGTTACAGGTCTGTGAGAGCCAGAAATCTTGCTTGTTTGTAGGTGACCAAATACTTATTTTCCACCATAATTTGCAAATAAATTCATAAAAAATCCTACAATGTGATTTTCTGGATTTTTTTTTCTCAATTTGTCTGTCATAGTTGACATGTACCTATGATGAAAATTACAGGCCTCTCTCATCTTTTTAAGTGGGAGAACTTGCACAATTGGTGGCTGACTAAATACTTTTTTTCCCCACTGTAGGTTAAATATGCATTTTTATGCCTTGAGACAATTGAGACATGGATTGTGTGTATGTGTGCCTATCAGAGGGGTGAATGGGCAACACAAAATATTTAATTGCCTTTGAACGGGGTATGGTAGTAGGTGCCATGCGCACCAGTTTGTGTCAAGAACTGCAACGCTTGCTGGGTTTTTCACGCTCAACAGTTTCCCATGTGTATCAAAAATGGTCCACCACCCAAAGGACATTCAGCCAACTTGACAGAACTGTGGGAAGCATTGGAGTCAACATGGGACAGCATCCCTGTGGAACGCTTTCGACACCTTGTAGAGTACATTCCCTGACGGGAGTGCAACTCAATATTAGGAATGTGTTCCTAATGTTTTGTATACTCAGAGTATATTATGAACTCAGGTGAGGACTTCGAAATTGTACACACAGTTCCTTGTTTCACTTCGCTTGAAGTAGTCTCTGTTCCCGTAGTGTTGATGCTAGTATCGCTGCGTATTACAGAGATGATTGCAGTGCTGACTGTAGAGTGAGAGGGCTTGAGTCTTCTCCAGCTCCAATGTGCATGCATCCACACACACACAGACGCACACACAAAGACACACACACACACGACTCAACCTGAGCTCAGCTGTCAATCAGAGCTTGGTTGCCTGCAGTGATAACAGGGCACAGCTCTGCTGGTTTCCAAGCACTCTTAGTTGGGGGGTCAAAACACTGCAATGACACCCCATAATAATAACCCATAATAATCCAGCCACAAAGGATGACACTAGACACTGATCTAATGTCAGCTTTGAGTTGGGGAAAGCTTTAGGGAAGGTAAGCTGATCCTAGATCTGTGCCTACGGGCAACTTCTACTAGAGAGAGCCAAAACACCTAGGACAGACAAACAGCTGAAGGAAGCAAAAATTAACATTTTAATCAATCTCACCAGGAAGTTTCTACAACTCAAAAGAAATAGGGGGTAGGGTGTGGGAAAGGTTAGGGTTTGGGTAGACAAGTGGTTTAGGTTACGGGGAAGTGTTTGGGTAAAGGTTTGGTTAATGGATTAAGGTTAGGGTTTAGCCTAGTGCAGGGGTATTCAACTCTTACCCTATGAGGTCCGGAGCCTGCTGGTTTTCTGTTCTACCTGATAATTAATTTCACCCACCTGGTGGTGTCCCATGTCTAAATCAGTCCCTGATTAGAGGGGAACAATGAAAAAATGCAGTGGAACTGGCTTCGAGGTCCAGAGTTGAGTTTGAGGGGCCTAGTGGTTAAAATTGGATGTGGTTGTAGACTGTAGAGTGGGACTGTCTATCATGTCTCCCTCAGAGCAGGAAGACTGGATCCATCTGCACAGAGGAACTAACTGCAGTCATAATGAGGATACAGCACTTCCCATGTGAGCTAACAGCGCCGGAGAAGATGTCTGCCGTTTTACAGCCCTCTAACCAATTGTACTATTATGTGTGTTTTTCCGCATTATTTGTAATTTATTTTGTACATAATGTTTCTGCCATCGTCTCTTATAACCAAAAAGAGCTTCTGGATATCAGGACAGCGATTACTCACCTCGTATTGGACGAAGATTTTTTTCTTCAACGAGGTGGCCGCGAAGGATATCATACAGACACCCGACAAGGCCCAAATCCCCGTCATTCGCGTGAGGAAGAGACGGAGATATCGTGGACGTAGATCGGGGTGCCTTGTAAGGATCCGACGGCGAGCGAGTAAACTGCCTCTTCCATCAATCCTATTAGCCAACGTTCAATCATTTGAAAATAAATTGGATGATTTAAGACTACGGTTATCCTACCAACGGGACATTAAAAACTGTAATATCTTATGTTTCACCGAGTCGTGGCTGAACGACGACATTGATAACATACAGCTAGCGGGCTATACGCTACATCGGCAGGATAGAACGGCTGACTCCGGTAAGACAAGGGGTGGCGGTCTGTGTATATTTGTAAACAACAGCTGGTGCACAAAATCAAATACTAAGGAAATCTCGAGGTTTTGCTCGCCTGAGGTAGAGTATCTTATAATAAGCTGTAGACCACACTATTTACCAAGAGAGTTTTCATCTATATTTTTCATAGCTGTCTATTTACCACCACAAACCAATGCTGGCATTAAGATTGCACTGAATGAGTTGTACAAGGCCATAAATCAACAGGAAAACGCTCATCCAGATGCAGCGCTCCTAGTGGCCGGGGACTTAAATGCAGGGAAACTTAAATCCGTTCTACCTAATTTCTACCAGCATGTTAAATGTGCAACCAGAGGGAAAAAAACTCTAGACCACCTTTACTCCACACACAGAGACGCATACAAAGCTCTCCCTCGCCCTCCATTTGGCAAATCTGACCATAACTCTATCCTCCTGATTCCTGCTTATAAGCAAAAACTAAAGCAGGAAGCACCAGTGACTTGGTTAATAAAAAAGGGGTCAGATGACGCAGATGCTAAGCTACAGGACTGTTTTGCTAGCACAGACTGGAACATGTTCCGGGATTCTTCAGACAGCATTGAGGAGTACACCACATCAGTCACTGGCTTCATCAATAAGTGCATCGATGATGTCGTCCCCACAGTGACCGTACGTACATACCCCAACCAGAAGCCATGGATTACAGTAAACATCCGCACTGAGCTAAAGGGTAGAGCTGCCGCTTTCAAGGAACGAGACTCTAACCCGGACGCTTATAAGAAATCCCACTATGCCCTCCGACGAACCATCAAACAGGCAAAGAGTAAATACAGGACTAAGATTGAATCGTACTACACTGGCTCTGACGCTCGTCGGATGTGGCAGGGCTTGAAAACTATTACAGACTACAAAGGGAAGCACAGCCGTGAGCTGCCCAGTGACACAAGCCTACCAGACGAGCTAAACCACTTCTATGCTCGCTTTCGAGGCAAGCAACACTGAAGCATGCATGAGAGCACCAGCTGTTCCGGATGACTATGTGATCACGCTCTCCGTAGCCGATGTGAGTAAGACTTTTAAGCAGGTCAACATTCACAAGGCCGCAGGGCCAGACGGATTACCAGGACGTGTACTCCGAGCATGTGCTGACCAACTGGCAAGTGTCTTCACTGACATTTTCAACATGTCCCCTGACTGAGTCTGTAATACCAACATGTTTCAAGCAGACCACCATAGTCCCCGTGCCCAAGGACTCTAAGATAACCTGCCTAAATGACTACCGACCCGTAGCACTGACATCTGTAGCCATGAAGTGCTTTGAAAGGCTGGTCATGGCTCACATCAACAGCATTATCCCAGAAACCCTAGACCCACTCCAATTTGCATACCGCCCCAACAGATCCACAGATGATGCAATCTCTATTGCACTCCACACTGCCCTTTCCCACCTGGACAAGAGGAACACCTACGTGAGAATGCTATTCATTGACTACAGCTCAGCATTCAACACCATAGTGCCCTCTAAGCTCATCACTAAGCTAAGGATCCTGGGACTAAACACCTCCCTCTGCAACTGGATCCTGGACTTCCTGATGGGCCGCCCCCAGGAGGTAAGGGTAGGTAACAACACATCTGCCACACTGATCCTCAACATGGGGGCCCCTCAGGGGTGCGTGCTCAGTCCCCTCCTGTACTCTCTGTTCACCCATGACTGCATGGCCAGGCACGACTCCAACACCATCATTAAGTTTGCCGACGACACAACAGTGGTAGGCCTGATCACCGACAACGATGAGACAGCCTATAGGGACGAGGTCAGAGACCTGGCCGTGTGGTGCCAGGACAACAACCTCTCCCTCAACGTGACCAAGACAAAGGAGATGATTGTGGGCTACAGGAAAAAAAGAGGACTGAGCACGCCCCATTCTCATCGACGGGGCTGTAGTGGAACAGGTTGAGAGCTTCAAGTTCCTTGGTGTCCACATCACCAACGAACTATCATGGTCCAAACACACCAAGACAGTCGTGAAGAGGGCACGACAAAGCCTATTCCCCCTCAGGAGACTGAAAAGATTTGGCATGGGTCCTCAGATCCTCAAAAAATTATACAGCTGCACCATCGAGAGCATCCTGACTGGTTGCATCACCGCCTGGTATGGCAACTGCTTGGCCTCCGACCGCAAGGCACTACAGAGGGTAGTGCGTACGGCCCAGTACATCACTGGGGCCAAGCTTCCTGCCATCCAGGACCTCTATACCAGGCGGTGTCAGAGGAAGGCCCTCAAAATTGTAAAAGACTCCAGCCACCCTAGTCATAGACTGTTCTCTCTGCTACCGCACGGCAAGCGGTACCGGAGTGCCAAGTCTAGGTCCAAAAGACTTCTCAACAGCTTCTACCCCCAAGCCATAAGACTCCTGAACAGCTAATCATGGCTACCCAGACTATTTGCACTGCCCCCCCACCCCCATCCTTTTTACGCTGCTGCTACTCTGTTAATTATTTATGCATAGTCACTTTAACTCTACCCACATGTACATATTACCTCAACTAGCCGGTGCCCCCGCACATTGACTCTGCAACGGTACCCCCCTGTATATATAGCCTCCTTACTGTTATTTTATTTTACTTCTGCTCTTTTTTTTCTCAACACTTTTTTTGTTGTTGTTTTATTTTTACTTTTTTGTTAAAAATAAATGCACTGTTGGTTAAGGGCTGTAAGTAAGCATTTCACTGTGATGTCTGCACCGGTTGTATTCGGCGCATGTGACCAATAAAATTTGATTTGATTTGATCTATAGACACACTGAGTGGAGTAAAAGGCTGTGTCTCAATAGTCTACAGTTGCTTCCTCTCCTCGTCTCCTTCTCCTCGCAATGAGGTTTAGACTGAGCAGTGAAGCCATTGAAACAAACACACACAGGGTTAATGTCACTCTCCCATCAACCCAATTGCCAATCTAATTAATAGATGTTTTACAATGGGGGTTTAGTGCAATACAGTAGCCATTGTAGGCCTATAATGCACCACCAATACATAGAACCCATCTATGATATCATAAAGCGATAATGATAAGTACTATGTCTCATTTGATTTTCAGCATATGGTTGTTGTATCTTAATCATACTACTATGAGGAATTGCTACATTTTAAATTTTAGTAGATGTTCTTATCCAGAGTGACCTATAGTTAGTGCATTCATATTAAGATAGCTAGGTGGGACAACCACATATCACAGTCACAGTAAGTACATTTTTCCTCAACGTAGCTATCAGCAAAGTCAGAGCATGTAAGAGAGAAAAAAGTCAGGAGCAAGTGTTAGTTCACAAAAGGCTTGGTGTGTATTCATTACGAAAACAGTTTACCGTTTAAGAACCAAACAGAAGCAAACAGAACAAAACAGGAGTTTTTATTGGACAAATTCAGGTACATCCCTCATCATTTCGTCCGTCTGCTTGTTTAAGAAACGTTTTGCAACCGAATCGGCTGAATGAATATACCCCTGGGGTGTATTCATTAGTCGGATACCGTTGCACAACATTTGGTCTGTTAAAAAACGTTTTGCAACGGAAACCGTTTACTCCAAGCAGAAAACGTTTTGCAACAGAGAACAGTTTCTATTGGACGAATTCAGGTAGGTCCCTCTCCGTTTCGTTCAGTTTGCGCTGTTTTTTTCCCGTTTGGTTCCTACAGTAAACGGTTTCCATTGCAAAACGTTTTGTCACAGACCAAACGCTTTGCAACGGAATCTGACTAAAAAATACACCCCAGATAATAAACACGACCCAAAATGAGCTCATTATTCAAGCCACAGAAATCCTCCTTAAGTCTAGAATCCAGAAATTGAATAATGGAATGGAAATTGAAGAATGTCAGATATCCACGGGCGAGCTGTTATCCATCTACTGATCAGGATAGGCCCAGAAATGATGATTGCACATCGCTCACTCAGCTAGCTAGCATGACTAACGTTAGCCGAGAAAATGGCTATGATCATATTTAATCTACCATGCAATCACACATTGTGCAGTCACTACTACTCATTTAGCAAATCATATGTTATCTACTAAATTGCATAAAATGCATGCATCATATGCCTTATTGGGCCATAGGGTAACCTTATAACTAGCTAGCTAACCTAGCCACAGTCCAGACAGAGCAATGTATGCCACGCCACGGTATTGTTTACATAGCACGCTCGATTGTTTCCTATTTTGACAGCACTGAAACGATTAGCACGTTACACATGTTTTAGTTAACAATCAACTTTTTCAGCTGTTTCCATGAAATATGTCTCTAACTTTATAGCTAGCAATCTGACAGTGAGCTGTTTGTGATTTCCCAGTCCCTTGGTTACCTAGTTAGCTGGCTGGTTAGCAACTACCTAACTAGCGGTTAGTTTGATAGCTCGCGCACCTAATGTCGTTGTTATTTAGCTATTTTTATAAACGTCAATGGTAGTAACTAAGTATATTAGCGAGCTATCTAATGTAGCCATTTTCTTTGTATATACCAAACGTAAGCGCGATAGTTAGCTAGCTAATTTCGGGGTGAGTCGGTTATAAAGCTAACCAAGCTAACGTTAGTTAGCATGAGTCTGTAGACTGAGTTGGGCTGCTCTCATACGCGAGCTCTCATACCTGGATGACATGGTTAGTTATATTTTAATCACTGTAACAAATGCACGACAGCTCTCACCATTATTTCTGCATAACAGCCACCCATTTATGATCCATTGTCGCTTCTACAAATGAGTAAGGACCCCTGGGCGAATGTTTAGTTGAAAACATCCCCCATCCCACCAATGTGCCGAAACCGAAAACACAGTGCTCAATCGGGAACAATGTCCCCCCCATGTCGCCTTGATGGGACGGCTCTTACCATCCGACCTCCCCTGTTCGTTTACGAACTTACCAGATTTAAAGAACGCCGCTACATCGGCTGCGTCCTTTGACGTCTCTTCAGCTCCTTCCCCAGAGCTCATGATGGTGGCCACCAACAACCGCAATCCCAACTAAATTCCCAATGTGGTGGAAGACAAAAATCTGTTCGTTCCTCGGAAAAGCGTCGGCAAGAGACACATGGACAGACAGAATCGTTCCTAGATGCTAGTGCCATAAGCAAACCTCCATCTTGGGAAATGCACAGCCGGGCGGCCGCCGGGTTACTGCTCCGAGTCGAGCCGAAAAGAGAGTCGTTGTAGACGTGAGGAGGGGGGCAGAGGGGCATGGGATTCGGGAGGGGCTGGGTCTCTGTTCCGTGACTCTCCGGAAGCGTTCGGAAACGGGCAGACAGAGGACGAGCAAGCTCGGGTTGACCGGCAACGACTGTCTAGGAGTCATTCATGAGCATGACAGTGATTTGTGCCTTTTTAAAATGCAGCATCATACTGTCTGTATTTCTGTATTTTGAAAGTTATATCAAAGATTTTTATAACTAACCCAAGATAGACCACAGTCTTTCGTTTCCAATGGGAACAAATTAGTCATAGTGGGCAGAAGCAAGGAGCCAAGCACAAGCTAGCAAGATCCTATTGGCCATTCTAGCAAATATTTGCATATTTCCGTTAGGGAACGCCTACTCTGCGAAGTGCACGTATGCAGTAACTCAATTCGTCTTTGCACTCCTAAACAATGGATTTTTTAAAAACTTTGGCAAAGGGTAAAGTCTACTAAACTTAGTCCACTCTGTTCATAACATATTCTAGTTTTGGGAACAGAAAACTGTATTGAGATCAAATGCTTCATTGATGAGAATGCAGAATGTCGACCAAAATCCATCTTGTTCCATCTTCTCCCACTGCCTGCCACTAGGCTTCCTCTCACTAGTGGAAACGCCAAGGGGATGCTTCACATTTACACATCCTGTGAAATATCTGTCTCATTGTTTTATCTGTGGATATATCTTGAAAACTTGATTGCTGACATGCACAACATTTTGGGACTATATCAACAACAGACTATTGAAACAAATACCAAAATATAGTTTTGGGATGGAATTTTCCTTTAAAATCAGTGTGCACTGAGCAGATAGGCATATACACAGTGTTTTTGTTATCATGTTAGGACATGAATTGATGCATATGTTGGTTGTTGATCAGATTCTCTAGTTGGTTGCAGCTTCACCTGCTTCATCTGAAGCCTCTTCTTTTAGAGTGCTGCTATAGGCCACCAAGTGCAAACTGTCAATATCTGGACAATATGTGTGTGATGTTAGATAAGGTCTCTGATGCTAACAGAGAAATGTATTTTCTTGGTGACCTGAACATTGACTGGCTATCATCTAGTTGTCCTCTCAAGAAGAAGCTTCTTACTGTGACTAATGCCTGTAACATGACCCAGGTTATCGCTCAACCAACTAGAGTGTTTACCAATAGTGTTGAATCTGTGACATTCACTAATGCTGCAGAGCTTTGCTCCAAAGCAATATCAGTTCCCATTGGCTGTAGTGACCATAACATTGTGGCAATAACAAGGAAAGCCAAAGTACCAAAGGCAGGGACTAAAGTTATTTATAAGCGAGTTTTACACATTTTTTCCTCAGGACTCTTTTGTTGAAGATGTAAAAAATGTATGTTGGTCTAATGTGGATAAGGAGGAGAATCCAGATGCAGCACTTGGAGTATTTGTAACATTATTCTTGGAAATTGTTGACAAGCATGCACCTGTTAAGAAACTAACTGTGAGAACTGTTAGAGCCCCCTGGATCGATGATGATTTGAAAAATTGTATGGTTCAAATAAATGGTGCAAATAAGTCAGGCTGCTCAGCTGATTGGTTGACATACTGTAAATTGAGACATTTTGTGACTAAACTTAACAAAAAAAAGAAATTATATTACCCAAACAAGATAAATGACATAAAAAACTATGCAAAACATTATACTTAATATTAATCTTCTCCAGCACCACCCCAACATAAACATATGTGAAAATGGCACGTTTCTATGTTTTGTAGAAAAAAAGATAGAGAAAGATAAGTGTTTCCAATGACTTCATCAACCAATTAGTAGGCAATCCCTACTCACAATTGGTCACACACACACACAAACTACAACAAATCACATATCAAACAACTAAACTCAGGCCAGTTTGCAGGGAGTGTGTTGAACAGATTTCACCCAAAACTACAGGAAATAAAAAACAATATTTTATTAATTTGTTTGATTTATCCATCACTTTAACAGCCACTCGTAAACCGAAGTTAAAATGCTAATTTGACCTTTAGCTTAATAGATTAATTAAGATGGTTTGATTAAGTTTCTTTATGATATCAGGCCCACTGTCTTCTCTACAAGGGGTGGAACTACCATTAGGGCACAAAATGGATGCGTTTTAAATAGTTTTGCAACAGGAAATGAAAATGAATGTTTCTTATTGGACAAGTCCCAGGTAGTCCCTCCCTGTTTCAGTCCATTTTCGTCCATTTGGTGCCTAATGAAAATGAAGCAGTATCTTTTCTTTAACAGCATTTATTATTCCCTACAGAATATACCCTAGTGTTTTATTGGAATGGCCCCTCTCCTTTACGACTTAATTAATGTTTTAGGGAATGCATTAGCAATGAGAGACCTTATTCGTTGCACAGTGATAAATTATAGGAATACATACAGTACCAGTCAAACGTTTGGACACACCTACTCATTCAAAGGTTGTTCTTTATTTTTACTATTTTCTAAATTGTAGAATAATAGTGAAGACATCAAAACTATTAAATAACCCATATGGAATCATGTAGTAACCAAAAAAGTGTTAAACAAATCAAAATATATTTTATGTTTGAGATTCTTCAAATAGCCACCCTTTGCCTTGATGACAGCTTTGCAATTATCTCATTAGAATACTAAAATCACATTCCTATCTTCACCAAAATACTCTCATACTTAATCATATATTTTATACAACATTTAGATGTAATGTTGACAAATAGAATGTGTACACTTCCAAGTTACAGTTATTTCTTGATACCATCCTTAATGACCTCACAAAATAATAAACAATGTGACATGATTATTCTTTAGGTCCCCACTGACCATTCTTAACATTCGGATGATATAAATAAATGTTCCAATGTTCACTTTTTAGGGAAAAAGGTTTTGGCAGCAAAACTCTCTCTCTAGACAAAGGCATTCTTTTCTCAATACTAGAAAGCCAGGGCGAGTTCTCTCCTGCTTAAATTTACGACCCAGTGTTAAGGTGTCAAGACCGGCACAGACCACCCTCCCGTCTTCTGTGGGTGAGAGGGTCTGTTTGTTGTCAGCCATTTGCCTAGCTGATCTGAGTCCTTTGATCCACTGTCAGGAGAGTCATGACAGCGGTTGGAACCCAAAATCTCAAATTTGGACTCATCAGACCAAAGGACAGATTTCCACCACTCTAATGTCCATTGCTCATGTTTCTTGGCCCAAGCAGGTCTCTTCTTCTTATTGGTGTCCTTCAGTAGTGGTTTCTTTGCAGTAATTCGACCATTAAGGCCTGATTCATGCTGTCTCCTCTAAACAGTTGATGTTGAGATGTGTCTGTTAATTGAACTCTGTAAAGCATTTATTTGGGCTGCAATTTCTGAGGCTGGTAACTCTAATGAACTTTGTCCTCTACAGCAGAAGTAACTTTGGGTCTTCCTTTCCTGTGGCGGTCCTCATGAGGGCCAGTTTCATTATAGTGCTTGATGGTTTTTGCGACTGCACTTGAAGAAACTTTCAAAGTTCTTGAAATGTTCAGTATTGACTGACGTTCATGTCTTAAAGTAATGATGGACTGTCATTTCTCTTTGCTTATTTGAGCTGTTCTTGCCATAATATGGACTTGGTCTTTTACCAAATAGGGCTATCTTCTGTATACCATCCCTACCTTGTCACAACACAACTGATTGGCTGAAACGCATTAAGAAGGAAAGAAATTCCACAAATTAACTTTTAAGAAGGCACACCTGTTAATTGAAATGCATTCCAGGTGACTACCTCATGAAGCTGGTTGAGAGAATGCAAAGAGTGTGCAAAGCTGTCATCAAGGAAAAGGGTGGCTATTTGAAGAATCTCAAATACATTTTGACACTTTTTTGTTCTTTCATAGTTTTGATGTCTTCACTATTATTCTATAATGTAGAAAATAGTAAAAAATAAAGAAAAACCCTGGAATGAGTAGGTGTGTTCAAACTTTTGACTGGTACTGTATATGGATAGTTTTTATGAGTAATTGTAGTGGAAGGTTAATGGCTGAAATGACATGCTACTGATGTCTTAATCAGTACATATGTAGGATCTTAATTTCAGCCAGTTTGCTACAGCAGGAAATGAATCCTGCAGCAACAGGATATGTGAATTATTATGTGAATCATAATTCATGGACATTTTTGTAGGGGTTGATACATTTTCCGTAAGTGAAAATCAAGTCTGAAATTTAAAAGTTGAAATTACCAAATTCAGAAGCCTTTTTAAACCTCAAATACACTACACATTTTAAATTTCCTACATTGCAGGAATGCTCTGCTGCAAGAGGGTGATCAAATTAAGATCCTACGTCTGTAGGACATTGGATATTAATGAAACAGAGAACTTCATAGCGTTTTAACAACCCACTCCATGGGTCATGCTTCAATTCACCTCCCAGCAATGTCTTCAGATTGTGATGGTCATTGGTCATCATGATTTATGTAGTAAACTAAACTGTGTAACAACATTGTAACAACTATGAAAAAAAACAAAACAAACATGTATGCACTCACTAACTGTAAGTCGCTCTGGATAAGAGCGTCTGCTAAATGACTAAAATGTAAATGTAAAATGTAACTAAACGAGTGTAATAAACATATCAGTGATTAGTAACAAGCCCTTCTTTTTATTTGTTTATTTGCTCAATAAATAATCTGACAAGCCTTTAATATAAATTATTGGATTTATTATCAACCAATAAACCTGCCTTGATTTTCAGTACAGTAGATTAGTGAATGGACCTGACGCATGCACTGCAGAAAGCAGCCAGAAGAGGGCATACTAACCATACTGAATCACTGCTCTTCTCAGATGTGCATGAAACAGATGCATTTGTGTATGAATGTCTTGTAATTGTTGTCTCGACATGTGTTTGTGTGTGTGTCCATCCGTGCGTGCGTGTGCATGACACAGCGTGTGTGTGCGTGTTTGTGACAACTGAATGACCTGAACCCCCAGGTCCCACAGAGAGAGAGAGAGAAACTAACCAAATATCACCATCTCCCTCTCAAATGTCAGACCCATAATTGGATTACTCCTGGGTTTCTACTGGGCAGAGAACACACTGACTGAAACTAATGAAAGAAAGAAGGTCTCTCTCTCTCTCTCTCTCTCTCTCTCTCTCTCTCTCTCTCTCTCTCTCTCTCTCTCTCTCTCTCTCTCTCTCTCTCTCTCTCTCTCTCTCTCTCTCTCTCTCTCTCTCTCTCTCTCTCTCTCTCCCCTCACCCATCCTTCTCTCCTCTTCTCTGTAGTCTTTTCTCCTTTTGCCTCTTCACCCTCCCTCCCCCATTCTATCTTCACTCTCCTTTATCTCTTTCTTTCCCTCTCTCATAAGATAGACTCTATTCATACAGGTGTATGCTGTCTTTCATGGGCTTATGAAACAGCCAGACGTCTATCAGATTGAATGGCTAGTAGTTGTATCACCATCTGTCATGTCTTTCAGTGGGAGCCTGGGAGTTTATCAACTTAGGGTCTCGTTGAATGATAAGAAAGAACATTTCTCTAACTTTTTTTCTCTCTTTCTCACTCCTTGGCTCTCTCCTCTAGAGTCTATGTGTGTTTGTTTGTGTGTGTGTGGGCTCCCCGTCTCCCTACAGAGTGTGTGTGATACTCCATCCCAGCTTGCTGCACAGTGTGTCTTTTATTGGCCTATCTCCCGCTGTTCCTCTGTAATTAAGGTAGACAGAGAGAAAAACAACAGCAGGTGGAGAGAGGGGGAGGGGGGAGAGATTGATGCATCTGTGTGTATGCCCATTTGTATGTGCCCATATTTTTCTCACCTTTTTAAAGTGCGTTATCACATGTGCTTATGTGTGCCCGTGCAGAGCCATCACTGTGAGTTGTTAGGGTTAACTAGGATTTCCAATAGAGCTCCCGTCACAACGGGTCAAGTTGTTAGAACTCCCACACCACTCTGATAGGGCCCACCATACAGGGCAGGCAACCTGACCATTAGTGTTATTACACCCAGGGGAAGACACACACACACAACAACAGTAGCAAAAGCAGCAGCGGTGTCATGCTCCATCCTACAGAAACCTGTACCAGCAGGTCTCTAAAGGAGAGTGGCATCATGTGTTTGATACCATTTAATTAATTCCGTTCCAGACATTTCTATGATCCTGTCCTCCCCAATTAAGGTGCCACCAGCCACCTGTGACACACACACACCCCACCAGTTCCACGAGCAATCAGAGCCAAGGTGAGCTGACCACACATTAGACAGACAGACTGCTGGCTCAAAGCAATCAGTGGACCAGTCAGAGGACAGGACTGGTCATTATGGTAGCTCATAATCACAACCATTTAGCACTGCACTCTTTGGTGATATTATGTTCTTTGTAGAGCTGGCGTCTATGACGCAAAGCTAAATACTGTCTATTTTTCCTTTTGATCAACACTTTTTAGGAGATTTGGCATAATATCAGTTAGTGTTAGACATTTTTGTAATGCATTTTCATGTGTATTCTGTAAAGGTGCATATAACCATTTTGCCTTCAGGTAATTATTTCTCAGATTGATCAAGTGCAGATGAAGGAGATGAGATGAAAAGAGAAAGCCAGATTTAGATTATTGAGATGCAGCAAAGATTTTTATAACTAACCCAAGATAGACCACAGTCTGTCGTTTCCAATGGGAGCAAATTAATCATAGTGGGCAGAACAAGCAAGGAGGTTGACAGAGCCAAGCACGAGATAGAGAAAGCCTATAGGCGTGTTCTAGCATGCATATTTCCGTTAGGGAACGCCTACTCTGTGAAGTGTGCGTAGGCAATAACTCAATTCGCCCTTGCACTCCTTCTAAACAATGCCATTTTCTTTTAGTTGGGCAAAGGGTAGTCTACTAAACTTAGTCCACTCTGTTCTACTATAGTTTTGGAAACAGAAAACTGTATTGAGATCAAATGTTTCATTGATGAGAAAATTTGCAGAACGTCGGCCCATAGATGCCACTTGTAGCTATTTTTTTTTAGACTAGCTAGTTAGCTAAGCTAGTTTTAGCTGCGAAAAGAACTTTTTTTTTAGACATACAGTGGGGAGAACAAGTAGTTGATACACTGCCGATTTTGCAGGTTTTTCTACTTACAAAGCATGTAGAGGTCTGTAATTTTTATCATAGGTGCACTTCAACTGTGAGAGACGGAATCTAAAACAAAAATCCAGAAAATCACATTGTATGATTTTTAAGTAATTAATTTGCATTTTATTGCATGACATAAGTATTTGATCACCTACCAACCAGTAAGAATTCCGGTTCTCACAGACCTGTTAGTTTTTCTTTAAGAAGCCCTCCTGTTCTCCACTCATTACCTGTATTAACTGCACCTGTTTGAACTTGTTACCTGTATAAAAGACACCTGTCCACACACTCAATCAAACAGACTCCAACCTCTCCACAATGGCCAAGACCAGAGAGCTGTGTAAGCTGCACAAGGCTGGGATGGGCTACAGGACAATAGGCAAGCAGCTTGGTGAGAAGGCAACAACTGTTGGCGCAATTATTAGAAAATTGAAGAAGTTCAAGATGACGGTCAATCACCCTCGGTCTGGGGCTCCATGCAAGATCTCACCTCGTGGGGCATCAATGATCATGAGGAAGGTGAGGGATCAGCCCAGAACTACACGGCAGGACCTGGTCAATGACCTGAAGAGAGCTGGGACCACAGTCTCAAAGAAAACCATTAGTAACACATTACGCCGTCATGGATTAAAATCCTGCAGCGCACGCAAGGTCCCCCTGCTCAAGGAGGAATGGGAGAAGGTCATGTGGTCTGATGAGACAAAAATAGAGCTTTTTGGTCTAAACTCCACTTGCCGTGTTTGGAGGAAGAAGTAGGATGAGTACAACCCCAAGAACACCATCCCAACCGTGAAGAATGGAGGTAGAAACATCATTCTTTGGGGATGCTTTTCTGCAAAGGGGACAGGACGACTGCACCGTTTTGAGGGGAGGATGGATGGGGCCATGTATCGCGAGATCTTGGCCAACAACCTCCTTCCCTCAGTAAGAGCATTGAAGATGGGTCGTGGCTGGGTCTTCCAGCATGACAATGACCCGAAACACACAGCCAGTGCAACTAAGGAGTGGCTCCGTAAGAAGCATCTCAATGTCCTGGAGTGGCCTAGCCAGTCTCCAGACCTGAACCCAATAGAACATCTTTGGAGGGAGCTGAAAGTCCGTATTGCCCAGCGACAGCCCCGAAACCTGAAGGATCTGGAGAAGGTCTGTATGGAGGAGTGGGCCAAAATCCCTGCTGCAGTGTGTGCAAACCTGGTCAAGACCTACAGGAAACGTATGATCTCTGTAATTGCAAACAAAGGTTTCTGTACCAAATATTAAGTTCTGCTTTTCTGATGTATCAAATACTTATGTCATGCAATAAAATGCAAATTAATTTATTAAAAATCATACAATGTGATTTTCTGGATTTTTGTTTTAGATTCCGTCTCTCACAGTTGAAGTGTACCTATGATAAAAATTACAGACCTCTACATGCTTTGTAAGTAGGAAAACCTGCAAAATCGGCAGTGTATCAAATACTTGTTCTCCCCACTGTAGATAGCTATATGATAACAAAGTCAGTTTCAACTATATCTGTGTATCGTTACGTTCCACCAAGACGAACTGAACCAAAAGAGAGAACTTATTATAAAAGTCGCTCCAATGTATGGATGGTTGCTAAGTTACTTGCTAGCTAACGTCAGCTAACGGTTTAGCTAACTTACTTAAATAGCTAGCTATTTCAATGAAATTACGTTGAACCAACGTGGAATAGATGTTGAATTGATGTGTGTGTCCAGTGGTTAGCTAGCTACATATGCTGTATCTTAATTTGGTCATCCTGTTGTTGCAGGGATTTTCCTGCACAGCAGGAAATGCAAACTTCTAGTGTATTCATGGTTTAAAAAGGCTTCCAAAGTTTGCAATTTCCACTTTAACATTTCAGACTTGATTTGCCCTTATGGAAAATGTATCAACCTCTAAAAATTGGTTTTCATTATTTGTAATCCACATAATAATTCACAATTCCTGTTGCTGCAGGATTATTTTCCTGCTGTGAGAAACTGGGGCAAATTAAGATACTGCAGCTGTACAGTAACACCTGTTGCTCCTATGCTGATCTAAGTGGGTGATAGGATTTGGGTAGGGTAAAGTGATGTAGCCTCCCTGTATGCCCTGATACGGTTATTATGACCACTATGTCTACTTAAACCATAGTGTGCTATAACCTCTGCCAAGGGGTTTGGACCTTTATGGCACAGGTGTTAATGCACTCACTCTGAAATTGGTTCAAGTCCCTAGACCAGTGTCTATGACAATTCCTATCAGGCACTTTTGAATAGCCTGTTGTTAGACCAGACCAAATCTAGCTGTAGTTTCATGAAACTTGTCCTACATTTTCCCAGTTGACAGTGTGTTTGACTGGAAGCAGGTGTGGCAGCATCTGCGCTAGCCGGCAAGTGCGTAGTTAGGTGAATGGGTGATTATGGGAGTAAATAGCTACAGCTAGCAGCTGGCTGTCACTGTATGCCGCTGGTGGTTGTTAGCGAGGTGGATGTTTCCCAACGCCTGCTGTGCTGAAACTATGTCAGAGTTATTATGTTTCTGGGTCAGAGAAAACGAAGAAGTTGGCTAACTAAACGAGTGGACATATACACACACACACACACACACACACACACACACACACACACACACACACACACACACACACGCACACGCACACGCACACGCACACGCACACGCACACGCACACGCACACACACACACACACGCATACAATACATACACATACACATCCTTGTAGAGTGGGCTGCACTCACTTTAGAGGTTTAATTACAGTAAAGTTAAGTGTTATCTTTCTGAGAGTAATGCCGTGCTGAATGACAGCTCATGATGTGAACTGGGGGAGATAGATACACAGATATGATCAAACTCAGCTACAGAATCAACCCACCTTCAATTACAGTTGTAAAAGACTGAGATTCTGGGTCGTTCCAACAATTTGGTGCCTTTTGAAAGTGTAACTTGGTCAAAAAAAAACTTTAGATTTCAACTAATTTTAACATTCTGTCATAAAGAGCACAATTTCCCATCTCAAGAGGTTAAATTAAAAAAAGACTATAGTAAGTGCCTATTAAGTGCCTTAAAAAGTAACAGCCCAGCTAACAATTCTAGGTAGAGAGAACGTTTTTTGTAATGTTACCCATAATATTCCCCTAATGTTTGAGTGTCCAGTTTTCTGTTAGTTAGGGGAACATTCTATCTACTGTATGTTAGCAAAAACCTTTGGAGAACCTTTTTAACATGTTTTGGTGTTAATGTTAGGAGAACATTAACTTAATGTCAATCAGAAATGATCTAAAACATGATTACAATGTTCTCAGAATATACAACAATGTTCTAGACATTAAGGTAATATTCATTTGTCCAGTTTTCTGAGGGTTAGGAGAATATTCCGTCAACGTGCCACCAAACCAGTGGCGACCAGTCATTCAGGGCAGGTGGGGCAGAGCTCCACATGTTTTGAGCCCCACCCGTTTCGCAAAAAAATTAATATAATGTTATTTTGGAATTAATACGTGTCACATTTCAGTTTGCAAACAATGTAAAAAATTAATAATAATTGAGTTAATAAAGCTGCATATAAACATGGTCTCTTTTTTGCTTTCTTGAGTAAGGCAGCTCCAAAATGCAGATGTTTCAGCCTAGCTCAGTGTGGTGGTGGGGCAGCCAGCAGAGAATACAGAGCGTAGGGGTTGGTAATGTTCTCTAGTTGCGCCATGATTGGCTCATTGTTCTGTCACTCATGGGGACATTACGTCACCGCAAAATCTACGGGGAGAGCAAAAAAATTCAAGCCCCTTGGGTGCTGCCATAGATTTACATTAGAAGTGCCCATCCAAGAAGGCTCAAGGTCATTGGCCACAGATAGAATGACGTCAAATCACGTTATATATACCATAGCTTTGATTGGACTGATCATGTCAACATCATACTTTCAAAATCTTAGCTAGCAAGCTAGCAGTCATCATCATGAATGAAGTCGACAATCTGCTGGCAAATCCTTTTCAATCTTTATCATATGAAGGTAAATAATGAAGAAAAATTATAGATAAAACGTATCGGTGCTCATCGGCCATTGGACATAAACATTACACAAAAAGTTGGAAATCGCAAATTCAACAATGAGTGGTTTGGAAGGAATCAGTGGCTAACTGCAAGCATTGCAAAGCAATCACTAGCCTGCTATTCAGTGGAGTGGGTGTGTGGTCCAAGTCTGGGTTTAAGGGTATCTTTTCCAAGCTTAAAAGGATAAACATTCAACATTGGCCATGCTATCAATCCAGCGTGACTTCTACCGCGTTCAAAACAACTGGAAACTCGGAACTGGGAAATCTCAGACTTCAGTGAGTTCAAGATAACTGGGAACTCGGGGAAAAAAACGAGATCCGAATGGGAAAATACGTTTTGAACGGTCATCCAAGTCGGGAATTCTGGCTTCTTTCTGAATATCACTGACGTCATGATTCGACCTTGTTCTTTTCCGAGTTCCCAGGTGTCTTCAAAGCACCATAAATCCAGAGAATTCCAGACTTTGATGACAAAGTTTGATGACAAAATTCCTCTTCAAGTGAGCACAGCACAACAAGGTGAGTCCAAAAATGTATTGTATGCTGCTGCATAAATGATGTAATATGCCAGGGAGATATATATGCTGTAGATAAGAAAGTAACACTAAGTGTATGTTGTGTAGTAAGCTGTTAGTAGCCCATGTGCCTCACCCTAATAATTTGGTCCCTTTTCCCCTCATAACTTAGCCTACTGTTCTGACTTGGTGGTGCACATGTAGCCTATAGCCTGTTTTAGAGAAATGTCATCATCGAATATTGTAAGAGCATTCATTGTCTGCTTATATGCCCCCTTTATTTATCCTACGGTTCTGACTTGGTGTACAGGGAGAATACTGTAAGAACGGCCCATGTTCTGATTTCTGTCGCTGTACATTTGCTGAACAAATAGTTACACTACCGTTCAAAAGTTTGGGGTCCACTTAGAAATGTCCTTGTTTTCGAAAGAAAAGCATTTTTTTTGTCCATTAAAATAACATCAAATTGATCATAAATACAGTGTAGACATTGTTAATGTTGTAAATGGCTATTGTAGCTGGAAACGGCTGATTTAGAATGGAATATCTACATAGGCGTACAGAGGCCCATCATCAGCAGCCATCAGTCCTGTGTTCCAATGGCACGTTGTGTTTGCTAATAATAATAATATAATATGCCATTTAGCAGACGCTTTTATCCAAAGCGACTTACAGTCAAGTTTATAATTTTAAAAGGCTAATTGATCATTACAAAACCCTTTTGCAATTATGTTAGCACAGCTGAAAACTGGCCTTCTTGAGACTAGTTGAGTATCTGGAGCATCAGCAATTGTGGGTTCGATTACAGGCTCAAAATGGCCAGAAACAAACAACTTTCTTCTGAAACTCGTCAGTCTATTCTTGTTCTGAGAAATGAAGGCTATTCCATGTGAGAAATTGCCAAGAAACTGAAGATCTCGTACAACGTTGTGTACTACTCCCTTCACAGAACAGCGCAAACTGGCTCTAACCAGAATAGAAAGAGGAGTGGGAGGCCCCGGTGCACAAATGAGCAAGAGGACAAATACATTATAGTGTCTAGTTTGAGAAACAGATGCCTCACAGGTCCTCAACTGGCTTCATTAAATAGTACCCGCAAAACACTAGTCTCAACAAATGTAATGTGGACAAATTACAATAGATTACAATTACAAATACAAAAAATCTAAAGGAAGTTTGTTCTGAGGTGTCTGCACTATACCTGAAAGATCAGGATTTGTATATATATATATATATATTTTTTTTACATGTATTTGACCCCTTATTTTAGCACTAAACTATCTCCATATACAGTATACTTCCATTCATTTTTTCAACTGGGACCGGGGGACCTTCAGATGAGTCTTGTGAGGCTTGTGGGTATCCTAGAGTAAAACAACCGACATGTATGTGTTCGTGAGAGACGCACCTTACAGAGGGGTCATATTAGTGCGTAGCCCAAACTGTGCAGACGCTACAGACAGAAGTTGGCAGATCGGCTGTACCGACTTCAGACGCTTGTGGGGGTCGTAAAGCTAAACGGAGAACACCATCATGATAGTTTGTAGGCCAAACCGTTCGGACGCAGAAATCAACACTTAAATAACATTCTTTGAACTTTCTTTGAATGTTACTTATGTTTTTTTGTGTTCTGAGAACATTACTTTAAATAGAACCATAGAGGAAACCTGTGGGAAACGTTATGCTGAAGTACTGAAATTCCCACCTAAGAAACATATGTTTCTCATAACCTTATGTGCTAGCTGTGTGCTTACCTGTTTTTAATCTATGATTTAAATATTAGATGTTGAATGTTTCTTTAATAAATATATTTTTAAAGGAATAGTTTCACCATACTAAAATGAGAGTTCAGTTCATATAACAGGGTTTACCTTAAATTGAGGGACAGACTAATCGCATTAAATAAATAATACTTCGCACAGCCATGATGGTGAAACTTGGAGAAATGTTGGGATTAAGAGGGTTAAAATATTCCTAGAAGTGACACAGGTTTGACGGAGATGTCAAAATGCAGAATTTTGGCACTTTAGCAAGCCTTTATTCATATAAAAAGCCTAATCATATATCTGATTTATTGAATTATCCACGTGGTCAATGGGCACTTCATTTAATATAACAGGCTTTTCAAATTCAAGATTGGGGAACAATTTCTACTTAAAATATCAAAGGAACGCAAAAGGCACTCATATCTTGGAACAACCCTTCTATATACAGTTCTTTGGGTGTAACGCTGTGTAATGGTGCTGAACAACTAAATTATTAACCATCTCTCTTCCCCCTTTTCCTCTCTCTCTCTCATTCATCATCATCCTCTTTCTCTGTCCCTTTCCCCCCACCCACCTTATTCCGTTTTTTTTCTCACCCCTTTCAGGAGTCTTTCTCTCACAACCACGCTGTGTTCTTCAGGAAAAACGGGATCACACGCAATGTGGAGGGAGACAGATCAGTGGTCCCTGTTTGAGGAAGACCGTATTCGCAACACCAGAGATAGAGAGGGTGTCACGATCGTCGTAGAGAGTAGACCAATGCGCAGCGTTAGTTGCAAACATACTTAACTTTATTATCTTTAGTGATAATATAACAACAAAACAATAAACAAAACGTGCAGTCCTACGGTTAACACAGAAACAAACCAAACGGAAACAAGATCCCACAAACACTAAGGGAAACAGACTGTTTAAATATGGCTCCCAATCAGAGACAACCAGCAACAGCTGACACTCGTTGCCTCTGATTGGGAGCCACTCTGGCCAACATAGAAAAGCAACAACTAGAACTCCCACACAGAACATAAACACATGGAATCTACACACCCTGGCTCAACATATAGAGTCCCCAGAGCCAGGGTGTGACAGTACCCCCACCCAAAAGGCGCAGATTGCGACCGCGCCTCAACAAAACCCAAACAGGGGAGGGCTGGGTGGGCATTCCTCCTCGGAGGCGGTTCCGGCTCCGGGCTTGACCACCACCCTTCAATAATCCCCCCGTAGCGCCCCTGGTCCGGTCTGGCCCCGCTGGCTGGAGCTGGACTGGACATTGAAGGAGCGGATTGCTTAAGCTCCGTTGTGGAGCAGCTGACCGGTACCTGATCAGGCACCGGTGACCCAGGCACGGGTTGTGCCGGACTGACGACGCGCACCCCTGGCTTGGTGCGTGGAGCAGGAACGGACCGGACCGGGCTGACGATGCGCACCCCTGGCTTGGTGCGTGGAGCAGCAACGGGCCGGACCGGGCTGACGATACGCACCCCTGGCTTGGTGCGTGGAGCAGGAACGGACCGGACCGGGCTGACGATGCGCACCCCTGGCTTGGGTGCGTGGAGCAGCAACGGGCCGGACCGGGCTGACGATACGCACCCCTGGCTTGGTGAGTGGAGCAGGAACGGACCGGACCGGGCTGACGATGCGCACCCCTGGTTTGGTGCGTGGAGCAGCAATGGGTCGGACCGGGCTGACGATACGCACCCCTGGCTTGGTGCGTGGAGCAGGAACGGGCCTTACCAGGCTGACGACTCGCACCCCTGGCTTGGTGCGAGTGGCAGGAACAGGCCGGGCTGGGCTGGCGACGCGCACCGTAGGCTTGGTGCGAGTGGCAGGAACAGGCCGGGCCGGGCTGGCGACGCGCACCGTAGGCTTGGTGCGAGGAGCAGGAACAGGCCGGGCCGGGCTGGCGACAGCGCACCGTAGGCTTGGTGCGAGTGGCAGGAACAGGCCGGGCCGGGCTGGCGACGCGCACCGTAGGCTTGGTGCGAGTGGCAGGAACAGGCCGGGCCGGGCTGGCGACGCGCACCGTAGGCTTGGTGCGAGGGGCAGGAACAGGCCGGGCCGGGCTGGCGACGCGCACCGTAGGCTTGGTGCGAGTGGCAGGAACAGGCCGGGCCGGGCTGGCGACGCGCACCGTAGGCTTGGTGCGAGGGGCAGGAACAGGCCGGGCTGGGCCTGCGACGCGCACCGTAGGCTTGGTGCGAGGAGCAGGAACAGGCCGGGCCGGGCTGGCGACGCACACCGTAGGCTTGGTGCGAGGGGCAGGAACAGGCCGGGCCGGGCTGGCGACGCACACCGTAGGCTTGGTGCGAGGGGCAGGAACAGGCCGGACCGTACTGGGAACACACACCACTGGCCTTAAACGGGGATCAGGAACGGGCCGGACCGGACTGGCAATACACCTCAGTACCTCTCGCCGTGCCTCTACATCTTCCTTCCCTCTTCTCACCAATGGCTCCCGTAACCTGGTGGCCTTCTGAATTCGCCCCTTATCTGCCTCCAGCAGCCCCGTCGTCCATGCCATGTGCCCCCCCCTAAAAAATGTTTTGGGTTGCCTCTCCTCCGTCCGACGACGACACTGTTGACGCCGTTGCTCCTCTCTCCGTCGCGCCTCTACCGTCTCACTCCATGGACGGCGATCCATCCCGGCCTGGATTTCCTCCCAGGTCCAGGACCCCTGCCCGTCCAATATTTGCTCCCACGTCCAGGCTGCCTGCTCCTGGACACGCTGCTTGGTCCTGGTAAGGTGGGATCTTCTGTCACGATCGTCGTAGAGAGTAGACCAATGCGCAGCGTTAGTTGCAAACATACTTAACTTTATCTTTAGTGATAATATAACAACAAAACAATAAACGAAACGTGCAGTCCTACGGTTAACACAGAAACAAACCAAACGGAAACAAGATCCCACAAACATTAAGGGAAACAGACTGTTTAAATATGGCTCCCAATCAGAGACAACCAGAAACAGTTGACACTCGTTGCCTCTGATTGGGAGCCACTCTGGCCAACATAGAAAAGCAACAACTAGAACTCCCACACAGAACATAAACACATGGAATCTACACACCCTGGCTCAACATATAGAGTCCCCAGAGCCAGGGTGTGACAGAGGGAGCAGTGAGGAAAGGAAAGTGGTGGTCTTATCAATGTAAATATGTATGGACAGAACAACACACCCAACTGATACAGTCAGTGTGGTGCTGAGTAGTAAAGATATTTAAAGATAGAGATGATTATAGATATACAGTCGTGGTCAAAAGCTTCAGTGTTATGAGATATTTTTGTCAGATGTTACTATGGTATACTGAAGTATAATTACAAGCATCCCATAAGTGTCAAAGGCTTTTATTGACAATTACATTAAGTTTATGCAAAGAGTAAATATTTGCAGTGTTGACCCTTATTTTTCAAGACCTCTGCAATCCGCCCTGGCATGCTGTCAATTAACTTCTGGGCCACATCCTGTCTGATGGCAGCCCATTCTTGCATAATCAATGCTTGGAGTTTGTCAGAATTTGTGGGTTTTTGTTTGTCCACCCGCCTCTTGAGGATTGACCACAAATTCTCAATGGGATTAAGGTCTGGGGAGTTTCCTGACCATGGACCCAAAATGTCGATGTTTTGTTCCCCGAGCCACTTAGTTATCACTTTTGCCTTATGGCAAGGTGCTCCATCATGCTGGAAAAGGCATTGTTCGTCACCAAACTGTTCTTGGATGGTTGGGAGAAGTTGCTCTCGGAGGATGTGTTGGTACCATTCTTTATTCATGGCTGTGTTCTTAGGCAAAATTGTGAGTGAGCCCACTCCCTTGGCTGAGAAGCAACCCCACACATGAATGGTCTCAGGATGCTTTACTGTTGGCATGACACAGGACTGATGGTAGCGCTCACCTTGTCTTCTCCGGACAAGGTGTTTTCCGGATGCCCCAAACAATCGGAAAGGGGATTCATCAGAGAAAATGACTTTACCCCAGTCCTCAGCAGTCCAATCCCTGTACCTTTTGCAGAATATCAGTTTGTCCCTGCTTCCATTCCTGAGCAAGCTCTGCACTGGTGGTGCCCCGATCCCGCAGCTGAATCAACTTTAGGAGACGGTCCTGGCGCTTGTTGGACTTTCTTGGGCGCCCTGACGCCTTCTTCACAACAATTGAACTTCTCTCCTTGAAGTTCTTGATGATCCGATAAATGGTTGATTTAGGTGCAATCTTACTAGCAGCAATATCCTTGCCTGTGAAGCCCTTTTCGTGCAAAGCAATGATGACGGCACGCGTTTCCTTGCAGGTAACTATGGTTAACAGAGGAAGAACAATGATTTCAAGCACCACCCTCCTTTTAAAGCTTCCAGTCTGTTATTCTGACTCAATCAGCATGACAGACTGATCTCCAGCCTTGTCCTTGTCAACACTCTCACCTGTGTTAAAGAGAGAATCACTGACATGATGGCAGCTGGTCCTTTTGTGGCAGGGCTGAAATGCAGTGGAAATGTTTTTTGGGGATAAAGTTCATTTTCATGGCAAAGAGGGACTTTGCAATTAATTGCAATTCATCTGATCACTCTTCATGACATTCTGGAGTGTATGCAAATTGCCATAATCAAAACTGAGGCAGCAGACTTTGTGAAAATTTGTATTTGTGTCATTCTCAAAACTTTTGACCACGACTATAGAGCTATATTCAAAGAGAGATTATATATTTAAAGATAGATAAATATATACTGTATATATACTGTATATGGTTATATATAATATACAATCTGACTATATATTTTAGAATACAAAGATTGTAACTGTATACATTATGGCCCACATGTTTGTGAGATACATAATAAAGTACAATATCTGATCAAACTACTTCTTTATCCAACTACTTAGTAGACTTTCAGTGCAATCATAAACAGTTGACTTTCAATGACAGGAGGCACATTGGTTCACTTATATACAAATGTTTTAATGAGTAAGAAAATGATGGCATGAAAACATGGAAACATTCTCCTGTTGATATCGTTTTCTCATTTTCTTACAAAAGTCCAGTAGCTCTTGACTCCCCGACTGCTCTTGAGGTCCACGTTGCTCTCTGCTCCAGAACCATAGAGATAGGCTAGCTATACAGTTTGGCAAACTATCCTTCATGTTGGCACCACATTTTAATTAGAATTCTGACTAAAAGTACTGTAATAGTGAAAAGACTATTGGTGCCAAGATGGCTCTGACTATCTGTGTCTCTGCACTGCACCACTTGACCACTCAGGCAGTCAATGAAATCCACTCCAGGTAGAAATTGCCCTTGCGCACAGATCTAGGATCAGCTTACCCTAAACACATCCTAACCTTAACCATTAGGGGAGAGGGGAATGCAAAACTGACCTAAGTATCTAGGGACAAAGTTACCCTGTGAAGTTCAGCCACTACTGTGTCCAGCTAAGGAGGGACGAAGCAGGTAATACTGTATGTACAGCCGTCTGTCTGTCTGTTGTTCTGTCTGTTGCTCTAAATGTTGTCTGTCTGCCATTCTGTCTGGTTCAGATTAAGTGGTCTGGAGTTACTGTTGTAAACAAAGTCTGTAGTTTGATGCATTCTACTACAGCAGGCAGTTCTGCGTGTGTGTGTGTGTGTGTGTGTGTGTGTGTAAGTCCTCGTATGTTTGTGTGTGCTCTATTTGTGCATGCACGTATGTGTGTGTATGTGCGTGCAAGTCTATTTGTGTGTATGTAGATACATTTGTTTGTATAGTTTAAGTGTGTTCACGTGTGTGTATGTGTAATGTTCAGTGTATGATGTTCAAGGCATCACAGTCCCTTGAGACAGCGATCTGGTCATCTCTGTGTGTACGAAGAAGGTTTTGAGCTCTCCCTTCCCCTTCACGTTGATGATGCCTCGACACGAACACATGTAGCCCAGTGTTGCTAGGATACGACTTGTCTCCTCAGTTACCTGGAAGCAGGGAAAACATATAGTTATGAATATAACTACTATTCCCTGAAGGAGGGAACGAGGTATAACATATTATGGGGAGTCAACGACCAGTCATATTCACCAGAGGAAAACTGAAATCACGCCCAAAAGGCCAATGGATGCCAAGCCCACCCTCGGAAGCTCCGCCTTCCTGGCTATAATACCGGGGCTCGCATTCATTCCTTCAATTCAGTACCACTCAGGCACAAGCGAAAAGGCACAGAGTGCCCCAGCTGAAACCGTGCCAGACAGAGCCGTAATGCCGGAACCCGCCACTGGACGGAGCACTCTGCCAGTCTCCCTATATTATGTCCTGAAGGGGCCGAGCGCCACCATGAGGACTGGGACTTTTATGTCATGGTTGTTTACAGATCCACCACTCTTGACAACCGTGTGTCTGAATGTGTGGAAGGAACTGTGTTTATTATGCCCATACCTGGACGATACCTTTCTCTCGATACCCCTGAACACCAAGGAACCTTGGGTAGAAACATTGTGCTTTCATGGTACCGCCGCTCTGATACCCGGCCCACACCGGGTTCAGGGACTTCGGCAACCAGTAACTTTTCCCCACAGCCAGGATAGTACCGCGGGACAGATGCAGCACAAAAACAGCCATAGCACGGATTTCGTCTTATTCAGCTCCTGCAGCAAATCGATATGATGATACATCTGCAGCATTGTGACCACATTCAACGACCGGTCCGCTACACCCTCAGCCTGGTGATCCGCTGAGAACCGGCACTGTATATTCGGAGCACCGTGCTAGGATTAGCCCCCTTGTTAGCATCTGGAGGTAAGTAACTCACCAGCTTTCCATCCTTCGGCGCTGTGCAAATGAGGCCCTTCTCCCCAATACCCTCTACATCAGGAATCATCAATTAGATTCAGCCGCGGGCCGATTTTCTTCTTGAGCGGATAGTCGGGGGGCCAGAACATAATTACAAAGAATTTGTAGACTGCAAATTGACCACAAGAAGCCCAAGCAGATATAATATTTGACTAAAACATAATAATTTCAAACATTGCTTACATTTTTATACGATCACGTGTCTCTCTATTATGCGTAGGAACAGATTATCAAAATTAAAATCACTTGGAACTGATTTCCTGGTGTTTTTACAGTCTTTTATATCCAACAATGAGAAAAACGTTGCTCAGAAAAGTTAGGGGGCCGAATAAGACCACCCGCGGGCTGCCAGTTGGGGAACGCTGCTATACATTCATGAACTCGCCATAACCTGGTAGCACCAGCCTGGCTGAATGAGGGGAATCCCAGATCGCCTTTATCTCATCTGCAAAATCTTTAAACAGGGGTCAGCGACGCTTCACCAGTGCAGGGACAGGAGGTAAATACCTTTCCCCAAACCTGGAGGAACTCCTCTGCGGGGGAGAAGACACCCAGGTGATCTGCCGCCCTACCACACAGCTACATCAAAGGCGAATTAACCACCAATGGTTCCCTCTCCCCCTGCCGAATCCAAAGCTGGGGCTTTAGGCTGCCCAGAAATGATGTCATCCAATTCACACTCTGAAAACCCTCCAGAACCAACCAGGGATAGTATATCATCCCCGGAATCCAGACTCTGAACACTGACAGAAAAACCAGAATGAGCCCTTACATGGGCTGGGATGACACTCCTATCAACACTGACCACCGCTGCTGTTCTCACCTGGCCTCAGACAACCCCATTTCTGAGATCGCTTCACCGGAAGACCCTTCGCCAGCAGCCCCAATCTTTCTCACCAAGTCAGCTGACGCCCAATGGAAGTTGAACCCAGCCGGAGACAATGGTCACATGAGCGTGTTTGCACCCCAGGCAAACAGCACAGCACTCGTGAGTATCTTTCATTTTCATTGTGAAATCACATGCCCTAGGGCAAGGTCAGAGGCTCAAACGCAGCTGGTTAGCATTTTTTAACTTACTCGTACCACTGGCCATCTTACTCAAGCAAGGAAGCACTGGCTACACAAGTAGAGAAGAAAGTTGTGGGTTTTTAGCAAACACAAAAACCAATACCAAGACCCAAAACTTGCAATATCTAGGGGGACGAGTACTCTCTCCCCACTAACAGACACCTAAGTTGGAGCCGAATCTCGTAGCCTTCGTGTGCTTGAAAAGTTTGTAAATTGCGTGACACGTTCTTCCTTCAGGCGAGCTGAAGAGCGAAGAAATTAGGAAATTAATGCACGCCCTGGTATTATAGCTAGGAAGGCGGGGCTTCCGAGGGTGGTCTCAGCATTCATTGGCCCGTTGGGCGTGATTTCTTCAGGTGAATATGATTGGTTGTTGACTCCCCATAGTGTGTTATACCAAGTGACCAACTGAAAGGGAACACAAAGCAGCATTTCTGAAAAAATAACACGTAGGCAGGACATTCTATAGAATTACATATCAAACTCAAATCAATTTAATAGGATCTCTGTGGTAAATTCATATTAATAACTTATCAAAGAGATGTTCAACTGTATAGTTCTGCATTATTATATATCTACATTTGCATAACATCTGCTCTGTACCTGTATACCGTACTCATGAACCTTGATCTATTTCTGCAGCGACTCCTGGTATAACATAAAACTGCATGGAGCTAGTATTACTGTAGCACAATGTTTCCCGAAGGTGTGCACGTTTTGGTTTTTGCCCTATCACTACACAGCTGATTAAAATAATCAAAGCTTAATGATGAGTTGATTACTTGAGTCAGGTGTGTAGTGCTAGGGGGAAAAAAACAAGATCTAGTTTGGGAAACACTGCTGTAGCATTATTATTCGTATAGCTGTATTATAACTGTATTCATTGAGTACCTGTATTTTTCCCAGTACCCCAGTACTCTCCATCCTGCTGGCCACATTAACACTGTTCCCCCAGATATCATACTGAGGCTTTTGAGCTCCGATCACCCCCGCAATCACCGGACCATGGTTTATCCCTGACACAACCAGGAAGAAGGGTTAGAGGTCACATGTAAGACACAGTCAGACTGTACCAATTACACTATACCTTCTCTGTCTCTCTCCTTCTCTCCTGTCTCTCTCATACACACACACACTCTCAATCTTTCTCACCGACTCGTAGCCTGAAGTCGTTGAAGGAGTGTTTGTTGATGACATCTAGTTTCCCGACCAGAGCGAAGGCAAACTCCATCATGGTGCCAATGTGCATGTACTGACGGTCATGTTCCTGAGAGAGAGAGAGAGAGAGAGAGAGAGAGAGAGAGAGAGAGAGAGAGAGAGAGAGAGAGAGAGAGAGAGAGATGAGAAGATTGAGTGAGGGAGAGACAGGGAATGGGACAGAGAGAGGAAGGAGTGACGAGGGAGACAGAAAAGGGCAAGAGAGAGGAGGGGGGTAGAGGAATGGAGAGAGGAGGGGGGTAGAGGAATGGAGAGAGGAGGGGGTAGAGGAATGGAGAGAGGAGGGGGGTAGAGGAATGGAGAGAGGAGGGGGGTAGAGGAATGGAGAGAGGAGGGGGGTAGAGGAATGGAGAGAGAGAGAGGAGGGGGGTAGAGGAATGGAGAGAGAAGGGGGTAGAGGTATGGAGAGAGGAGGGGGTAGAGGAATGGAGAGAGGAGGGGGATAGAGAAATGGAGAGAGGAGGGGGGTAGAGGAATGGAGAGAGAGAGAGGAGGGGGGTAGAGGAATGGAGAGAGGAGGGGGGTAGAGGGATGGAGAGAGGAGGGGGGTAGAGGAATGGAGAGAGGAGGGGGGTAGAGGAATGGAGAGAGGAGGGGGGTAGAGGAATGGAGAGAGGAGGGGGGTAGAGGCATGGAGAGAGGAGGGGGGTAGAGGAATGGAGAGAGGAGGGGGATAGAGGAATGGAGAGAGGAGGGGGGTAGAGGAATGGAGAGAGGAGGGGGGTAGAGGGATGGAGAGAGGAGGGGGTAGAGGAATGGAGAGAGCGGGAGGAGGGGGGTAGAGGAATGGAGAGAGGAGGGGGGGTAGAGGAATGGAGAGAGAGCGGGAGGAGGGGGTAGAGGAATGGAGAGAGCGGGAGGAGGTGGGTAGAGGAATGGAGAGAGGAGGGGGGTAGAGGAATGGAGAGAGGAGGGGGGTAGAGGAATGGAGAGAGGAGGGGGGTAGAGGAATGGAGAGAGGAGGGGGGTAGAGGAATGGAGAGAGGAGGGGTAGAGGAATGGAGAGAGGAGGGGGGTAGAGGAATGGAGAGAGGAGGGGGGTAGAGGAATGGAGTGAGGAGGGGGGTAGAGGAATGGAGAGAGGAGGGGGTAGAGGAATGGAGAGAGGAGGGGGGTAGAGGAATGGAGAGAGGAGGGGGATAGAGAAATGGAGAGAGGAGGGGGGTAGAGGAATGGAGAGAGAGAGAGGAGGGGGGTAGAGGAAGGGAGAGAGGAGGGGGTAGAGGGATGGAGAGAGGAGGGGGGTAGAGGAATGGAGAGAGGAGGGGGGTAGAGGAATGGAGAGAGGAGGGGGGTAGAGGAATGGAGAGAGGAGGGGGTAGAGGCATGGAGAGAGGAGGGGGTAGAGGAATGGAGAGAGGAGGGGGGATAGAGGAATGGAGAGAGGAGGGGGGTAGAGGATGGAGAGAGAGAGAGGAGGGGGGTAGAGGGATGGAGAGAGGAGGGGGGTAGAGGAATGGAGAGAGCGGGAGGAGGGGGGTAGAGGAATGGAGAGAGGAGGGGGGTAGAGGAATGGAGAGAGCGGGAGGAGGGGGGTAGAGGAATGGAGAGAGCGGGAGGAGGGGGGTAGAGGAATGGAGAGAGGAGGGGGGTAGAGGAATGGAGAGAGGAGGGGGTAGAGGAATGGAGAGAGGAGGGGGTAGAGGATTGGAGAGAGGAGGGGGGTAGAGGAATGGAGAGAGGAGGGGGTAGAGGAATGGAGAGAGGAGGGGGGTAGAGGAATGGAGAGAGGAGGGGGTAGAGGAATGGAGAGAGGAGGGGGGTAGAGGAATGGAGAGAGGAGGGGGTAGAGGAATGGAGAGAGGAGGGGGTAGAGGAATGGAGAGAGGAGGGGGGTAGAGGAATGGAGAGAGGAGGGGGGATAGAGGAATGGAGAGAGGAGGGGGGATAGAGGAATGGAGAGAGGAGGGGGGTAGAGGAATGGAGAGAGGAGGGGGGTAGAGGAATGGAGAGAGGAGGGGGTAGAGGAATGGAGAGAGGAGGGGGGTAGAGGAATGGAGAGAGGAGGGGGTAGAGGAATGGAGAGAGGAGGGGGTAGAGGAATGGAGAGGGGGGGGTAGAGGAACGGAGAGAGGAGGGGGTAGAGGAATGGAGAGAGAAGGGGGGTAGAGGCATGGAGAGAGGAGGGGGGTAGAGGAATGGAGAGAGGACGGGGGTAGAGGAATGGAGAGAGGAGGGGGTAGAGGAATGAGAGAGGAGGGGGGTAGAGGAATGGAGAGAGGAGGGGGTAGAGGAATGGAGAGAGGAGGGGGGTAGAGGAATGGAGAGAGAGAGAGGAGGGGGGTAGAGGAATGGAGAGAGGGGGGGGGTAGAGGAATGGAGAGAGGAGGGGGGTAGAGGAATGGAGAGAGGAGGGGGTAGAGGAATGGAGAGAGGAGGGGGATAGAGGAATGGAGAGAGGAGGGGGATAGAGGAATGGAGAGAGGAGGGGGTAGAGGATGGAGAGAGGAGGGGGTAGAGGAATGGAGAGAGGAGGGGGGTAGAGGAATGGAGAGAGGAGGGGGGTAGAGGAATGGAGAGAGGAGGGGGGTAGAGGAATGGAGAGAGGAGGGGGTAGAGGAATGGAGAGAGGAGGGGGGTAGAGGAATGGAGAGAGGAGGGGGGTAGAGGAATGGAGAGAGGAGGGGGTAGAGGAATGGAGAGAGGAGGGGGGTAGAGGCATGGAGAGAGAAGGGGGGTAGAGGAATGGAGAGAGGAGGGGGGTAGAGGAATGGAGAGAGGACGGGGGTAGAGGAATGGAGAGAGGAGGGGGGTAGAGGAATGGAGAGAGAGAGAGGAGGGGGGTAGAGGAATGGAGAGAGGAGGGGGGTAGAGGAATGGAGAGAGGAGGGGGGTAGAGGTATGGAGAGAGCGGGAGAATCATTCAGTTGTTTAGCACCATCACACAGCTTTACACCTGTAATTGGAGGTGAGTTGATGCTGTAGCTGAGTTTGATCATTTCTGTGGGTTTAAAATGGATGTCCTCCAGTTCACACTGTGTGTGTGTGTGTGTGTATATGTGTGTGTGTGTGTGTGTGTGTGTGTGTGTGTGTGTGTGTGTGTGTGTGTGTGTGTGTGTGAATGAATGAATTAATTACATTTTAGTTTTGTGTCAAATCACCAGTTGGCATCCCTTATGGGATGAATTGACACATAAACAAACATTACAATAATTCACTGTGATAATTTAGTGATAATTTGTATTACGGTGTTCTCTGCAGTGTGTGTGTATGTGTGTGTGTGTGTGATGTACCTGTGTGTATTCAGGTCCAGGTGTTGCATTGAGCCCAGTAGCAGCCATGTAGGTGCTGCCAATAGTCTTTATCTTCTCCACCCCGCTGAATTTAGGCTTGGACAGCAGCTGTCACACAGAAAGAGAGAGAGGGTAGAATTTAGGCTTGGACAGCAGCTGTCACACAGAAAGAGAGAGGGTAGAATTTAGGATTGGACAGCAGCTGTCATACAGAAAGAGAGAGGGTAGAATTTAGGATTGGACAGCAGCTGTCATACAGAAAAGAGAGGGTAGAATTTAGGATTGAACAGCAGTTGTCATACAGAAAGAAAGAGAGGGTAGAATTTAGGATTGGACAGCAGCTGTCGCACAGAGAGAGAGAGAGAACTTAGGCTTGGACAGCAGCTGTCACAGAGAGAGAAAGAGAGAGAGAGAGGCTAGACAATTAGCAAGAATTCTGTAACAAGGATGTTACAGACAGTTTGGTTACTGAAGCGTATTAATATTTCCTGTATTGTCTAATATCCGGTTATGATCAGTAGTAATGGATGTATTATTACTGTGACACATTCCATACCAGCCCAACAGGTGTGATTGGTAACCAATAAGGACAGTGTAACTCACCTCGTCAAAGTCAGCGATGATCTCGTTGAGGAGTCTGAGACATTCCAGGCCCTCCTTGTTGACGTCTGACTCTGTGTAGAACTCCTTAAAGTCTGGGATGGAGGCGAACATCACACACACTGACTCATACGACTGGTGGTACAGATCCTGGAGAAACAAGCATACAGACACAGGTCAGTGGAATGGATCAGTGCAACTGGTTCCAAAATAGGATTAGAATGTGTGGTTCTAAAGTTAGTTCTAGAATGCATTTATTTGTGTCGTCTTTAAAGAATTCTAGAATGAGAATGTGTTTTGGTTCTGAGTTCTCAAGGTTCTGATGTCCTGTGGATGGTCGCTGCCTCACCTCGTTCTTCCAGTTGCGGCCTAGGAAGTGTTCTGCGACATGGGCCGGTAGAACGTTCTCTAGTAGAACCCTGTTGAGGTTCTCCATGGTCTCAATCTCCTCACACTCTCTCTTGAACTTGTCCCTCCACAGGAAGTCCAACCTACAGTAATATTCATTCTGTTAACAGGAGGACACAGAGACGGTAAAGATATGGTGGTAATAAAGTAAATAATAAATCATTTTTACTTTACTCTCTGAAATGACTACACTTGAGTAAATGTTTACCAATAATAGCATCAATTAAGTGATGGTCTTTTATTACTGTAAATGTAGGAGATACATTTTTCATGAATTTGCTGAACACATCAAGTTAAAAGGAGACTGGACTTGACTCACTGCTGACTAGACTTATGAAACAATGAAAGAATAGAAAACAGAACACATGGGTCAATGTGTTGCTAGGTCAAACACGTCGTTCTCAAAGTGTTTTTAATTTTTATTGTCCACTTGGAGAGTCACTGCTTCAAGCTATATCTGTGCTCTATAACTGTTCCTTTCACACATTCTACTTTAACGACATGGAAAAATTAAATATTTTTGGCATTTTTCTCCCCCGTAGGCCTAGAATACTCCTACTGTCAACGAATGAAATGAGCGCTCTGGTAAAAAGACAATGAAGCAGAGGATAGCAGCGTCACTGTCTTTGCTCCAGGAAACGCTGAACACCAGCCTGATTAGCATAAAGTATAGGTGCTGGTTTGTCATTGGTTATTCACGCCTGGGGGACTTCTAAACAAGTCTAAATATGGCAGCCAGTCGTGAGATGGAGGTCAAAATGCCCCGGGGTGTGTGTGTGTGTCTGTGCTCTGTATTAGAGCTTATGGCTACCTGTGGGCCGGCGCTTACAGTGGGGAAAAAAAGTATTTAGTCAGCCACCAATTGTGCAAGTTCTCCCACTTAAAAAGATGAGAGAGGCCTGTAATTTTCATAATAGGTACACGTCAACTATGACAGACAAAATGAGAAAAAGAAATCCAGAAAATCACATTGTAGGATTTTTTATGAATTTATTTGCAAATTATGGTGGAAAATAAGTATTTGGTCACCTACAAACAAGCAAGATTTCTGGCTCTCACAGACCTGTAACTTCCTCTTTAAGAGGCTCCTCTGTCATCCACTCGTTACCTGTATTAATGGCACCTGTTTGAACTTGTTATCAGTATAAAAGACACCTGTCCACAACCTCAAACAGTCACACTCCAAACTCCACTATGGCCAAGACCAAAGAGCTGTCAAAGGACACCAGAAACAAAATTGTAGACCTGCACCAGGCTGGGAAGACTGAATCTGCAATAGGTAAGCAGCTTGGTTTGAAGAAATCAACTGTGGGAGCAATTATTAGGAAATGGAAGACATACAAGACCACTGATAATCTCCCTCGATCTGGGGCTCCACGCAAGGATCTCACCCCGTGGGGTCAAAATGATCACAAGAACGGTGAGCAAAAATCCCAGAACCACACGGGGGGACCTAGTGAATGACCTGCAGAGAGCTGGGACCAAAGTAACAAAGCCTACCATCAGTAACACACTACGCCGCCAGGGACTCAAATCCTGCAGTGCCAGACGTGTCCCCCTGCTTAAGCCAGTACATGTCCAGGCCCGTCTGAAGTTTGCTAGAGTGCATTTGGATGATCCAGAAGAGGATTGGGAGAATGTCATATGGTCAGATGAAACCAAAATATAACTTTTTGGTAAAAACTCAACTCGTCGTGTTTGGAGGACAAAGAATGCTGAGTTGCATCCAAAGAACACCATACCTACTGTGAAGCATGGGGGTGGAAACATCATGCTTTGGGGATGTTTTTCTGCAAAGGGACCAGGACGACTGATCCGTGTAAAGGAAAGAATGAATGGGGCCATGTATCGTGAGATTTTGAGTGAAAACCTCCTTCCATCAGCAAGGGCATTGAAGATGAAACGTGGCTGGGTCTTTCAGCATGACAATGATCCCAAACACACCGCCCGGGCAACAAAGGAGTGGCTTCGTAAGAAGCATTTCAAGGTCCTGGAGTGGCCTAGTCAGTCTCCAGATCTCAACCCCATAGAAAATCTTTGGAGGGAGTTGAAAGTCCGTGTTGCCCAGCCGACAGCCCCCAAAACAACACTGCTCTAGAGGAGATCTGCATGGAGGAATGGGCCAAAATACCAGCAACAGTGTGTGAAAACCTTGTGAAGACTTACAGAAAACGTTTGACCTGTGCCATTGCCAACAAAGGGTATATAACAAAGTATTGAGAAACTTTTGTTATTGACCAAATACTTATTTTCCACCATAATTTGCAAATAAATTCATAAAAAATCCTACAATGTGATTTTCTGGATTTTTTTTTCTCATTTTGTCTGTCATAGTTGACGTGTACCTATGATGAAAATTACAGGCCTCTCTCATCTTTTTAAGTGGGAGAACTTGCACAATTGGTGGCTGACTAAATACTTTTTTCCCCCACTGTATATACGTGTGTGTTTGTGTGTGTGTGCTAATTAGGTCATCCTTGTGAAGAGTTGAGAAGGCCTAGTAACTAGGCCAGGCAGGAACAGTGGTATTATGAGAGGCTGTTTAGAAGGCAACTAGCTAACGATGCTTAATTAATGAATCATTAATCTGTTCTTTAGGGATTCATCATTACCTCATGTTTAGAGGTAGATGCTGCAAGGTATACACTATTTAACACCTCCAGAAAATATTTGAAATAAACAAACAGGCTAAAAATGTAAAATCATTTAAAATACAGCTAACCAAATACTGCAATTAAATGAAACATGTGCGTCATCCCCAAAACACAGCCCCTACCCTACTGGTGACTATAACCCAGTTTGACAACAGGTGGAACTGTATAGGCCGGCTCTTGTCCACTGGGAATGGTATATTTGGGTACACAAAACTGTCCAGGACATCTGTCTCTGAAATGCTCTCATGGATGGTACCCCAGAGCAGTGGCGTAGGCAAAAATCTGTTGATGGCAGGGCCAGCAAAAATGTACGTCGGCCAAAATTTAGGCACTCCAATCATAATTTAATTATCATAAAAGCATAGCCTACACTAGACAGCAAATTCTCAAATTAAATCAACACTGACATCAGGCCTGCAAATCACATTATGCTGGCTTGTAAAGTGATACAGTGGGGGAAAAAAGTATTTAGTCAGCCACCAATTGTGCAAGTTCTCCCACTTAAAAAGATGAGAGAGGCCTGTAATTTTCATCATAGGTACACGTCAACTATGACAGACAAATTGAGGAAAAAAATTCCAGAAAATCACATTGTAGGATTTTTAATGAATTTATTTGCAAATTATGGTGGAAAATAAGTATTTGGTCACCTACAAACAAGCAAGATTTCTGGCTCTCACAGACCTGTAACTTCTTCTTTAAGAGGCTCCTCTGTCCTCCACTCATTACCTGTATTAATGGCACCTGTTTGAACTTGTTATCAGTATAAAAGATACCTGTCCACAACCTCAAACAGTCACACTCCAAACTCCACTATGGCCAAGACCAAAGAGCTGTCAAAGGACACCAGAAACAAAATTGTAGACCTGCACCAGGCTGGGAAGACTGAATCTGCAATAGGTAAGCAGCTTGGTTTGAAGAAATCAACTGTGGGAGCAATTATTAGGAAATGGAAGACATACAAGACCACTGATAATCTCCCTCGATCTGGGGCTCCACGCAAGATCTCACCCAGTGGGGTCAAAATGATCACAAGAACGGTGAGCAAAAATCCCAGAACCACACGGGGGGACCTAGTGAATGACCTGCAGAGAGCTGGGACCAAAGTAACAAAGCCTACCATCAGTAACACACTACGCCGCCAGGGACTCAAATCCTGCAGTGCCAGACGTGTCCCCCTGCTTAAGCCAGCACATGTCCAGGCCCGTCTGAAGTTTGCTAGAGTGCATTTGGATGATCCAGAAGAGGATTGGGAGAATGTCATATGGTCAGATGAAACCAAAATATAACTTTTTGGTAAAAACTCAACTCGTCGTGTTTGGAGGACAAAGAATGCTGAGTTGCATCAATCAATCAATCAATTTTATTTTATATAGCCCTTCTTACATCAGCTAATATCTCGAAGTGCTTTACAGAAACCCAGCCTAAAACCCCAAACAGCTAGTAATGCAGGTGTAGAAGCACGGTGGCTAGGAAAAACTCCCTAGAAAGGCCAAAACCTAGGAAGAAACCTAGAGAGGAACCAGGCTATGAGGGGTGGCCAGTCCTCTTCTGGCTGTGCCGGGTGGAGATTATAACAGAACCATGCCAAGATGTTCAAAAATGTTCATAAGTGACAAGCATGGTCAAATAATAATCAGGAATAAATCTCAGTTGGCTTTTCATAGCCGATCATTAAGAGTTGAAAACAGCAGGTCTGGGACAGGTAGGGGTTCCATAACCGCAGGCAGAACAGTTGAAACTGGAATAGCAGCAAGGCCAGGCGGACTGGGGACAGCAAGGAGTCACCACGGCCGGTAGTCCCGACGTATGGTCCTAGGGCTCAGGTCTCTCAGTTGGCTTTTCATAGCCGATCATTAAGAGTTGAAAACAGCAGGTCTGGGACAGGTAGGGGTTTCGTGAACCGCAGGCAGAACAGTTGAAACTGGAATAGCAGCAAGGCCAGGCGGACTGGGGACAGCAAGGTGTCAGCATGCCCGGTAGTCCTGACGTATGGTCCTAGGGCTCAGGTTCTCAGAGAGAAAGAGAGAACGAGAGAATTAGAGAGAGCATACTTAAATTCACACAGGACACTGGATAAGACAGGAGAAGTACTCCAGGTATAACCAACTAACCCCAGCCCCCGACACATAGACTACTGCAGCATAAATACTGGAGGCTGAGACAGGAGCGGTCCGGAGACACTGTGGCCCCATCCGAAGAAACCCCCGGACAGGGCCAAACAGGAAGGATATAACCCCACCCACTCTGCCAAAGCACAGCCCCCGCACCACCAGAGGGATATCCTCAACCACCAACTTACAATCCTGAGACAAGGCCGAGTATAGCCCACAGAGGTCTCCACCACAGCACAAACCAAGGGGGGGCGCCAACCCAGACAGGAAGATCACGTCAGTAACTCAACCCATCCAAAGAACACCATACCTACTGTGAAGCATGGGGGTGGAAACATCATGCTTTGGGGATGTTTTTCTGCAAAGGGACCAGGACGACTGATCCGTGTAAAGGAAAGAATGAATGGGGCCATGTATCCTGAGATTTTGAGTGAAAACTTCCTTCCATCAGCAAGGGCATTGAAGATGAAACGTGGCTGGGTCTTTCAGCATGACAATGATCCCAAACACACCGCCCGGGCAACGAAGGAGCGGCTTCGTAAGAAGCATTTCAAGGTCCTGGAGTGGCCTAGCCAGTCTCCAGATCTCAACCCCATAGAAAATCTTTGGAGGGAGTTGAAAGTCCGTGTTGCCCAGCGACAGCCCCAAAACATCACTGCTCTAGAGGAGATCTGCATGGAGGAATGGGCCAAAATACCAGCAACAGTGTGTGAAAACCTTGTGAAGACTTACAGAAAACATTTGACCTGTGTCATTGCCAACAAAGGGTATATAACAAAGTATTGAGAAACTTTTGTTATTGACCAAATACTTATTTTCCACCATAATTTGCAAATAAATTCATTAAAAATCGTACAATGTGATTTTCAGGATTTTTTTCTCATTTTGTCTGTCATAGTTGACGTGTACCTATGATGAAAATTACAGGCCTCTCATCTTTTTAAGTGGGAGAACTTGCACAATTGGTGGCTGACTAAATACTTTTTTTCCCCACTGTATGTTATTCCTATTGAAATCCAGACAGAATTAGGACATCCAACAGTTGGAATTCTTATTCATCTGCAACCTGCATTCAGAATGACTGTCAGGGTAAGGAATATTAAGAAAGAAGACTACCTAAAGCATTTTAACTGTAACAACCATTTCAGTAACGGGTGCAATAAATCTAACTAACTGATTGAATTAGTTTAGAAAACGGTATGTTATTTATCTTTGTGTAGCATAAGATTAATAAATCAATCAATGTACATGCAAAAACATAGATATTAATTCAAAACAATCCTAAAGATTCTAGCTGCAGTAGAGCATGCTGGGAAATAAGATAATGATGGACGAGGTTTTGATGGGAACATTTTACTCTTCACTCTCCACTCAACACTGGTTATTAACACTAACACTAGGGTTCTTTTACACCACTGAGTGTTAATCTAACTCCTGAATCAACACTAGAAATGTTACACTGAAAAATCAATACTTGGTAACACTGGCCAATTTGCTGTGTACTGTAATCGATCGCACACAACAAACCATCTAACAAGTGATTTCACATTACAGATCAAATAGTCTTGTAGGCCTACGTAAATCCATAACTCTTATATTTAACACGTGACTCACATAGACCTACACATAATAAACCATAGGTCTATAATTAATAGATTGAGACTAGAACATAATGCCCTGATATAACAGTAATAATCACAATAGGCAGCCATAGCCTACAGTGCCTTCATAAGTATTCATACCCTTTGACTTTTTCCACATTTTGTTGTGTTAGAGCCTAAATTCAAAATGGATTAAATTGCTTTTTTTCTCTCACCCATCTACACACAATACCCCATAATGACAAAGTGAAAACATGTTTTTAGAAATGTTTGCAATTTATGTTAGAATTACTTTTGGCAGCGATTACAGCTGTGAGTCTTTCTGGGTAAGTCTCAGAGCTTTGCACACCTGGATTGTACAATATTTGAAAATGTTTCTTTAAAAAAATCTTCAAGCTCTGTCAAGTTGATTGTTGATCATTGATAGACAGCCATTTTCAAGCCTTGCCATATATTTTGAAGCTGATTGAAGTCAAAACTGTAACTAGGCCACTCACGAACATTCAATGTCGTCTTGGTAATCAACTCCAGTGTATATTTGGCCTTGTATTTTGCGTTATTGTCCTGCTGAAAGGTGAATTTGTCACCCAGTGTCTGTTTTAAAGCAGACTGAACCAGGTTTTCCTCTAGGACTTTGCCTGTGCTTAGCTCTATTCCGTTTCTTTTTATCTTAAAAAGACTCCTTTGCCAATGACAAGCATACCCATAACATGATGCAGTCACCACCATGCTTGAAAATATGAAGAGTGGTACTCAGTGATGTGTTGTGTTGGATTTGCCCCAAACATGACGCTTTGCATTCGGGACATGAAGTTCATTTCTTTGCCACATTTTTTGCAGTTTTACCATTAATTTGGGAATATTTCTATTCTATACAGGCTTCCTTCTTTTCACTATGTGAGTCCATGCAACGTATTATGTGACTTGTTAAGCACATTTTTACTCCTGAACTTATTTAGGCTTGCCATAAGAAAGGGGTTGAATACTTATTTACTCAAGACATTTCAACTTTTCATTTTTAATTTATTAGTACAAATTTCGACAAATTATTGGGTATTGTGTGTATGCCAATGACACAACATCTCAATTTAATCAATTTTAAATTCAGGCTTGAACACAACAAAATGTGAAAAAAGTCGAGATCACTGAGCCAAAATGCAAGCCGAGTGCAATTCTCTGCTGGGCGCTGGAGATCAAGTGCGCCTACAATGTATTTTAAATGACCAATAGCCTATAGGGCAGGGGTGGGCAAACCTATTGTCTCAAGGGCCACATTTAGTTTTTGAAACCAAGTGAAGGGCCACATACTATATGCGTGACAAAACATGTGAAGCCTTTATTCATTTTCACATTGACATGCAACTACTAGTGTACTGTAGGTGTACATATGCTTGCAGAACAATTCTACCCTTGTACCATCTCTACCCTTGTTTTTTGTGAACAAACTTTCCACAAATTGTTCACAAAATTGATATAATTTATAACATCACAGACACAGTCAAACACACACACATATCCTGCATCTCTACCCTTGTAAAGTACAATAAAACTTAGTCACAATATACAAACTAAAAAATATATATATATATATTATATGACTGGAGACATGCAAAATGTAACAGCAGATGTGTAAAAAAAACCTCTTCTAAAATTTGAGTGAAACATTTCATTTGGAATGGTCTGTTTTTGAAAGCATATTAAGGAACAATTCTCATCTCCATTGTGAGCCATATTTACAGTTATCCAATCACCTCAGCCCAAATCTGACTGATTAGTTATTACCTGTATCCAAGTGCATTGCTGGATCATTCTCACTGCATAACCATCACCATGAAAAAGCATAATCCTTGCCTACCCCAGTCACGGTTATTCAAGTCTTAATGTGAACAATGGGTCTGGTCACCTCTCTTGGCAAGGGCATCAAAGTCGTGTCATCTTTGATGTAGAGATTCTCAGAACAGCTGACAAGTGGTCATTTGTTAAATTTGACCTGTGACGGGATTCAGCCCCTTTGCTATGAAGCCCCTAAATAAGATCTGGTGCAACCAATTAACTTCAGAAGTCACATAATTAGTTAAATAAAGTCCACCTGTGTGCAATCTAAGTGTCACATGATCTCAGTATATATACACCTGTTCTGAAAGGCCCGAGAGTCTGCAACACCACTAAGCAAGGGGCACCACCAAGCAAGCAGCACCATGAAGACCAAGGAGCTCTCCAAACAGGTCAGGGACAAAGTTGTGGAGAAGTACAGATCAGGGTTGGGTTCTAAAAAAATATCTGAAACTTTGAACATCCCACGGAGCACCATTAAATCCATTATTAAAAAATGGAAAGAATATGGCACCACAACAAACCTGCCAAGAGAGGGCCGTCCACCAAAACTCACGGACCAGGCAAGGAGGGCATTAATCAGAGAGGCAACAAAGAGACCAAAGATATGGAATGGCCTCAATCCAATTGAGAATCTGTGGTATGACTTAAAGATTGCTGTACACCAGCGGAACACATCCAACTTGAAGGAGCTGGAGCAGTTTTGCCTTGAAGAATGGGCAAAAATCCCAGTGGCTAGATGTGCCAAGCTTATGAGACTTGCAGCTGTAATTGCTGCAAAAGGTGGCTCTACAAAGTATTGAGTTTGGGGGGGTGAATAGTTATGCACGCTCAGGTTTTCTGTTTTTTTGTCTTATTTCTTGTTTATTTTACCCCAAAAAATATTTTGCATCTTCAAAGTGGTAGGCATGTTGTGTAAATCAAATGATACAAACCCTGCAAAAAAACAATTTTAATTCCAGGATGTAAGGCAACAAAATAGGAAAAATGCCAAGGGGGGTGAATACTTTCGCAAGCCACTGTATCTCCCCTCAGTTCCCACACACGGTTAAATACTTTCCCCAGGCTTAGCCAGCGCACATTTGAATGGTACAACAAGTCCTGGTGCTCTGCCTCTGTGTCATTGAGCAGCTGAATGAACTGACGATGGTTAAGCCCCCTTGCCCGTATGAAGTTGACAAGTTTTACAACCACTTTGACAACATTTTCCAGCTTTAACACACTTTTACACAGGGCTTCCTGATGAATAATACAGTGAAGAAATCTTAATTGCTCCAAGTTAGGGCTTTCTTCTTTTACTTTGTCTTGTAATCTTTTTAGTAGGCCAATGTTTTTACCAGTTAGATTTGGTGAGTTTGCCAGTTTGCTCCACGGTAGATTCATTTTTTCCAAGCAGGCAGACACCCTGTCATATAAGTCAGAGCCCCTGGTTGTTCTCATCATTGATTCCATCGCAAGAAGTTCCTCTGTTATTTCAAAGTTCTCATTTATTCCTCTGACAAAAATGAAAAGTTGAGCGGTGTTCTTTTGTGCCCAATATAAATTAATGGTAAATAATGTATTGTGTCATTTTGGAGTCCCTTTTATTGTAAATAAGAATAGAATACGTTTCTGAACACTTCTACATTAATGTGGATGCTACCATGATTACGGATAATCCTGAATGAAGCGTGAATAATGATGAGTGAGAAAGTTACTGACGCATAAATATCATTCCCCCCCAAAATGCTAACCTCCCCTGTTATTGTAATGGTGAGAGGATAGCATGTCTTGGAGGTATGATATTTGTGCCTCTGTAACTTAGGTAAAAAGACAAATAATGTCCCGTTTGGAACACTGACAAGTAGAGCAATCAATCAGGTTTGGTGGGCCTGGCTCCCCAGTGGGGGGGCCTACGCCCCTGCCTCAGTGAAGAGACAGTACAGTCGTGGTCAAAAGTTTTGAGAATGACACAAATATTACATTTCAAAGTCTGCTGCCTCAGTTTTTATGATGATGATTTGCATATACTCCAGATTAATTGCAATTAATTGCAAAGTCCCTCTTTGCCATGAAAATGAACTTAATCCCCAAAAAACATTTCCACTGCATTTCAGCCATGCCACAAAAGGACCAGCTGACATCATGTCAGTGATTCTCTCGTTAACACAGGTGAGAGTGTTGATGAGGACAAGGCTGGAGATCACTCTGTCATGCTGATTGAGTTAGAATAACAGACTGGAAGCTTTAAAAGGAGGGTGGTGCTTGAAATCATTGTTCTTCCTCTGTTAACCATGGTTACCTGCAAGGAAACACGTGCCGTCATCAGTGCTTTGCACAAAAAGGGCTTCACAGGCAAGGATATTGCTGCTAGTAAGATTGAACCTACAGTTGACGTCGGAAGTTTACATACACTTAGGTTGGAGTCATTAAAACTCGTTTTTCAACCACTCCACAAATTTCTTGTTAACAAACTATAGTTTTGGCAAGTCGGTTAGGACATCTACTTTGTGCATGACACAAGTAACTTTTCCAACAATTGTTTACAGACAGATTATTTAACTTATAATTCACTGTATCACAATTCCAGTGGGTCAGAAGTTTACATACACTAAGTTCAATGTGCCTTTAAACAGCTTAGAAAATTCCAGAAAATGATTTCATGGCTTTAGAAGCTTCTGATAGGCTAATTGACATCATTTGAGTCAATTGGAGGTGTACCTGTGGATGTATTTCAAGGCCTACCTTCAAACTCAATGCCTCTTTGCTTGACATCATGGGAAAATCTAAAGAAATCAGCCAAGACCTCAGAAAAAAAATGGTAGACCTCCACAAGTCTGGTTCATCCTTGGGAGCAATTTCCAAACGCCTGAAGGTACCACGTTCATCTGTACAAACAATAGTACGCAAGTATAAACACCATGGGACCAGACTACGGTTTGCAACTTCACGTGGGGACAAAGATCGTACTTTTTGGAGAAATGTCCTCTGGTCTGATGAAACAAAAATAGAACTGTTTGGCCATAATGACCATTGTTATGTTTGGAGGAAAAAGGGGGATTCTTGCAAGCCGAAGAAAACCATCCCAACCGTTAGCACGGGGGTGGCAGCATCATGCTGTGGGGGTGCTTTGCTGCAGGAGGGACTGGTGCACTTCACAAAATAGATGGCATCATGAGGAAGGAAATTTATGTGGATATATTGAAGCACCATCTCAAGACATCAGTCAGGAAGTTAAAGCTTGGTCACAAATGGGTCTTCCAAATGGACAATGACCCCAAGCATACTTCCAAAGTTGTGGCAAAATGGCTTAAGGACAACAAAGTCAAGGTATTGGAGTGGCCATCACAAATCCCTGACCTCAATCCTATACAACATTTTTGGGCAGAACTGAAAAAGCATGTGCGAGCAAGGAGGCCTACAAACTTGACTCAGTTATACCAGCTCTGTCAGGAGGAATGGGCCAAAATTCACCCAACTTATTGTGGGAAGCTTGTGGAAGGCTACCCAAAACGTTTGACCCATGTTAAACAATTTAAAGGCAATGCTTTCAAATACTAATTGAATGTATGTAAACGTCTGACCCACTGGGAATGTGATGAAAGAAATAAAAGCTTAAATAAATCATTCTCTCTACAATTATTCTGACATTTCACGTTCCTAAAATAAAGTGGTGATCCTAACTGACCTAAGACAGGGAATTTTTACTAGGATTAAATGTCAGGAATTGTGAAAAACTGAGTTGAAATGTATTTGGCTAAGGTGTATGTAAACTTCCGACTTCAACTGTAAATCAACCATTTATCGGATCATCAAGAACTTCAAGGAGAGAGGTTCAATTGTTGTGAAGAAGGCTTCAGGGCGCCCAAGAAAGTCCAGCAAGCGCCAGGACCGTCTCCTAAAGTTGATTCAGCTGCAGGATCGGGGCACCACCAGTGCAGAGCTTGCTCAGGAATGGCAGCAGGCAGGTGTGAGTGCATCTGAACGCACAGTGAGGCGAAGACTTTTGGAGGATGGCCTGGTGTCAAGAAGGCCAGCAAGGAAGCCACTTCTCTCCAGGAAAAATATCAGGGACTGACTGATATTCTGCAAAAGGTACAGGGATTGGACTGCTGATGTCACGATCGTTTACGAACAAGAAGGACCAAGGCGCAGCGTGATATGCATTCATATTTATTAACGACTAAACACACGACAAAACAACAAACGAAACGTGAAGTCCAAGGTAGCATACAAACAACATACCTTACACGGAACAAGATCCCACAACTAACAGGTGCCAAAAGGCTGCCTAAGTATGGTCCCCAATCAGAGACAACGAGCTACAGCTGCCTCTGATTGGGAACCACCCCGGCCAACATACATCTACACATTCTAGATCTAAAACATAGAACACAACATAGCAAACACAACACAGAAAATACACACCCTGACTCAACAAATACAAGTCCTCAGAGTCAGGGTGTGACAGTACCCCCCCCCCCCAAAGGTGCGGACTCCGACCGCGCCACATAAACCTAACAGGGTAGGGGCCGGGTGGGCATTCCGCCTCGGAGGCGGATCCGGCTCCGGGTGTGACCACCACTTACTCTCCACCTCCCCGTTGCGCCCCTGGTCTGGTCTGGACCTCGGCGCGCTGCTTCCCCTCTCCTTCCTCCCACGACATACCAAGCCCTGTCTGGACCCTGGTGTGGGGAACCCCGAACCTGGAGAGGGGCTGACGTCTGGGTCTGGACTGGAACCGCTGACTGGAGCTGGACCCGACGACGGTGGATCGAACTGCTCTGGCTCCGGAGTGGAGCCGCTGACCGGAGCTGGATCAGGCACCGGTGGAGCGGACTACTCTGGCTCCGGAGTGGAGCCGCTGACCGTAGCTGGACTGGACCCCGGTGGAGCGGATTGCTCTGGCTCCGGAGTGGAGCAGCTGACCGGTGCCGGACCAGGCACCGGTGGAACAGGTACGGGCCGTGCCGGACTGGACACACGCACCACTGGCTTGGTGCGGGGAGCAGGAACGGGCCGGACCTGGCTGATGACGCGCACCCCTGGCTTGGTGCGGGGAGCAGGAACGGGCCGGACTGGGCTGACGACGCGCACCACTGGCTTGGTGCGGGGAGCAGGAACGGGCCGTACCGGACTGGCGACGCGCACCACTGGCCTGGTGCGGGGAGCAGGAACAGGCCGGACCGGGCTGGCGACGCGCACCACTGGCTTGGTGCGAGGGACAGGAACAGGCCGGACCGGGCTGGCGACGCGCACCACAGGCTTGATTCGGGGAACAGGAACAGGCCGGACCGGGCTGGCGACGCGCACCACTGGCTTGGTGTGAGGGACAGGAACAGGCCGGACTGGGCTGGCGACACGCACCACTTGATTGGTGCGAGGAGCGGGACTGGGTTCCTTCATTAACCCCCGCTCCTTCTGCTGCCTAACCAGCTCCTCTCGCCGTGCCTCTACACTTTCCTTCTGCTCCCTCTGAACCAATGACCCCCTTAATCTGGCGGCCTCCTCTGCTAAACAGCTGAGCCACTCTATCGCGGCCTCCTGCTGCCTAGTCGTCCACGGCGTGAGCCCCCCCTAAATTTTTTTGGGGATTGTCTCTCCCCCGTGATCATGGCCTCCATCCCTCTTGCCAGACTCTCGCTCATCTCCTCCCAAGTCCATCCTCTCTCCTCGTCACGCTGCTTGATCCAGGATTGGTGGGATCTTCTGTCACGATCGTTTACGAACGAGAAGGACCAAGGCGCAGCGTGATATGCATTCATATTTATTAACGACTAAACACACGACAAAACAACAAACGAAACGTGAAGTCCAAGGTAGCATACAAACAACATACCTTACACGGAACAAGATCCCACAACTAACAGGTGCCAAAAGGCTGCCTAAGTATGGTCCCCAATCAGAGACAACGAGCTACAGCTGCCTCTGATTGGGAACCACCCCGGCCAACATAGATCTACACATTCTAGATCTAAAACATAGAACACAACATAGCAAACACAACACAGAAAATACACACCCTGACTCAACAAATACAAGTCCTCAGAGTCAGGGCGTGACAGCTGAGGACTGGGGTAAAGTCATTTTCTCAGATGAATCCCCTTTCGATTATTTGGGGCATCCGGAAAACACCTTGTCCGAAGAAGACAAGGTGAGCGCTACAATCAGTCCTGTGTCATGCCAACAGTAAAGCATCCTGAGACCATTCATGTGTGGGGTTGCTTCTCAGCCAAGGGAGTGGGCTCACTCATAATTTTGCCTAAGAACACAGTCATGAATAAAGAATGGTACCAACACATCCTCCGAGAGCAACTTCTCCCAACCATCCAAGAACAGATTGGTGACGAACAATGCCTTTTCCAGCATGATGGAGCACCTTGCCATAAGGCAAAAGTGATAACTAAGTGGCTCGGGGAACAAAACATCGACATTTTGGGTCCATGGCCAGGAAACTCCCCAGACCTTAATCCCATTGAGAATTTGTGGTCAATCCTCAAGAGGCGGGTGGACAAACAAAAACCCACAAATTCTGACAAACTCCAAGCATTGATTATGCAAGAATGGGCTGCTATCAGTCAGGATGTGGCCCAGAAGTTAATTGACAGCATGCCAGGGCGGATTGCAGAGGTCTTGAAAAAGAAGGGTCAACACTGCAAATATTGACTCTTTGCATAAACTTAATGTAATTGTCAATAAAAGCCTTTGACACTTATGGAATGCTTGTAATTATACTTCAGTATACCATAGTAACATCTGACAAAAATATCTAAAAACACTGAAGCAGCAAACTTTGTGAAGACCAATACTTGTGTCATTCTCAAAACTTTTGACCACGACTGTACAACACCCTCCCTCTCGCTGTCTCTCTCTCTCTCGCTCTGTCCTACATCTGTGTGAATTACTGAGTTCTATTTTCACCTGCTACCATTGAATCAGGCAAAAGTCAGTTGTTATATAGTCAGTACATAGCTAGCACATAGATATTACATAGTTACTAGATATTTAGTACATGGTCCATAGCTATAACAGGTACTGTACCTGTCGTGCTAACACCAGTAGAGTGATGAAGAAGATGAAGAGAGAAACAGAACCCATCGTCTTCAGATCCTTTAGAATGCCTGGCCTGAGGAGAGAGAAAAAGAGAGATGAAAGAAATAAATAAAAAAACAATGAAAGTGTTTCACCAGCTGAAAGCTCAACTTTCTATCGATGTAATAACGTGATCGGTCTCAGGAGTGGAGTGAATCCTCTCTCTCTCTCTCTCTCTCTCTCTCTCTCTCTCTCTCTCTCTCTCTCTCTCTCTCTCTCTCTCTCTCTCTCTCTCTCTCTCTCTCTCTCTCTCTCTCTCTCTCTCTCTCTCTCTCTCTCTCTCTCTCTCTCTCTCTCTCTCTCTCTCCCCTCTCTCTCTCTCTCTCTCTCTCTCTAATAAATTCCACTCTATGAAGACAAAACCCCAATATCATAGAACCTGTCAGTCATGATCCGAACAACAATTACGCCAGCAACCGAGTTCTATTTCATAGCGACAACTTTTGATTGACAGATGAGAGAAATATCGCTTTGACAGACATTCCCTAATTACTCTGTCGGTGGCTCTGAGTCATGGCCTATTATTGCATAGATCACAGTAAGGGAAGAAACAGTGTTAGCAGTATGTGTGTGTGTGTGTGTTTGTTGGTGTGGGTGTGTGTGAATGTGTGTGGGTGAGTGGGTTTCTGTGTGCTTGTGTGTGCATGTGTGTGTGCCTCAACCCTACACACACTTCCACAGTCATTCCCTAAAGGCTGTATGTCTGTGGATTCTACCCTATATATTACATCAGGGCCGAAGGAAGGGAACATTGTGTAAATACCAGGGTTTTCATAAAAGGAAAGCTGTCTCTCTAACCTGTTGAGTGTGTGTGCATGTGTGTGTGTGCACCTGTCCAGTGTCCGTGTGCTGTAGAGTGTAGTACTGTATCCGTCCAGCAGGTGTGCGTGCGTCTGGAGGATGATGATGTTGTAGATCACCACGGCAACTAGCATGACAACCATCTTCAGCTCGTAGTTGATCCTCAGGAACACAGAACATGACACCAGACCCAGGATACAACAGTAGATAAAATACTACAGAGAGAGAGAAGGGGGGAGAGAGAACGAGCGAGAGAGGAAAGGAGAGAAGGAGGGCGGAAGTGAGAGAGAGAGAGAAAGGGGGAGAGAGAGAAAGAGAGAGAGAGAGGTGGGAAAGGGTGGAAGGGAGAAAGAAGAGGGGAAAGAAGGGATGTGAAGTCAATAAGAGACTGAGAGATGTTATATCCAATCTTTGGAGATGATATACAGTGCCGTCAGAAAATATTCACACCCCTTGACTTTTTCCACATTTTGTTGTGTTATATCCTGAATTTAAAATGGATTAAATTGAGATTTTCTGTCACTGGCCTACTCATAATACCCCATAATGTCTCGTTCAAATATTTTTTATTGAACACACAAGAATGGTGTATAGGTATGAAAGACATGTGTACAGTTCTTATCTAAACATAAGAGAACAGACATGAACAACAAGACCCAGAGTTCTGGACACAAAACAAATATTACAAAACACGACATACAGAACAGGGACAGGTAGAAAGAAAAAGGGTAGATGTAACCCCCCCACTTATACCCCCCTTTATTCCCCCCCTTATTCCACCCTATTCCCCTCCCGACTGCTCGAATGTCGGGGCCAGCTACACGCTGCCCAAAGGTAGATTACAATATGACAATTGAGAGTGCGTTAAAAGTACAAATTCACAGCGCCCGACTGGTCCAAGTAAGAGAGGAAAGGTTGCCAGATTTGATCAAATGTTGATAATTTATTGTTCAGAATATATCTAATTCTTTCTAAGTGTACAGTGTTTGCCAATTCGCTGAGCCATAATTTGGTAGAGGGCGCTTCCCTCCTTTTCCAAAACAACAAGATTATTTTTTTTGCCGAAATGAGACTGTAAGAGATGTTTTTGGGAGTTGGTTAATCCGTTTAGGGAATCGGACACTCCCAGGATTATCAGAAGCGGGTCTGGGTCTATTGAAGTCTCCAGAACTTCAGAGAGGACCCCAAAAATTCCACACCAATAACCATACAGACTAGATAATAGGGCAAAGCAGTGGAGTAGTGTACCCTGCTCAGCCTGACATGTATCACACATAGGGGATGTATCAGGAAATATCCTATGCAGTTTAGTTTTGGAATAGTGTAATCTGTGTAATACCTTAAATTGTATGAGACGATGTCTGGAGTTAATGGAGCAGGTGTGGATATACTCCAAGCTATCCTCCCAGTCTGCCACCGAAATATCAGTCCCTAGTTCTTCCTCCCATTTTGCCTTAATGGCATCAGTAGAGTGTGCGCTAACAGATTGAAAAGCGTCATATAGACGAGATATCAGTTTGTCTGAGGTGGGGCATATTTTTATGCATCCGTCAAACATGGAAGGTTTATCATTCCCAAATGTTGGGAGGTGTTTTCTAACATAGTCTCTAATTTGTAGGTATCTGAAAAAGTTACTTCTGGGAAGGTTATAAGTTTCCCTCAGCGATTCAAAGGAAGCAAAGGTCCCTCCTATATATAAATCCCCTATGGTACTTATCCCCAACTCTCCCCCATCGCTCAAAGGTGTTATCAAGGTTAGAGGGGGGCAAAGGAGGGATTCCTGGCAACAGGGAGCATGAATGATATTGGTCTAAGCTCAAAGTGGACTTTAATTTGCTTCCAGATTCGGACTGTGCTATGTATAATAGGATTGTTACGGTAAAGTGACATCTCCTGATTGACAGGTGACAAAATCACAGCACCAATAGAGAAGGGGTGACACTCCTCCCGCTCCATGCTAAGCCAGCTGGATGGCGGGGGTGCGTCATCCAGCAAAAACGTAACAGCGCGGAGGTTAGCGGCCCAATAGTAAAATATAAAATTTGGGAGAGACAATCCTCCTTCCATCTTGGATTTACATAGGTGTTTTTTACCTATCCTGTGTGTTTTATAATCCCAGATGAAAGGATTGATAATAGAGTCCAGTTGTTTATGAAAGGATTTAGGTATGAATACTGGGATGTTCTGGTATAGGTAGAGCAGTTGTGGGAGGAAGACCATTTTAATGGCATTAATTCTTCAGAGCAGAGAAATTGGGAGAGTTCTCCAAAATGGTATGTTTGCCTTGAGATTTTGCATCAGAGAAGGGAAATTCTCTTTAAATAGTAAGGAGTATTGTTTGGTAACTACAATTCCAAGGTAGGTAAATTTTTCTGAAGATAACTTAACTGGAAGATGTTCTAGCCAGGAGGTGTTTTGCAACCGTATGGGCATTAATTAACTCTTGTTCCAATTTATTCTGTATCCCGAGAAGGTACCAAACAAATTAATCACCTCAAGAATAGCTGGAATACTAGCTTGGGGTTCTGTTACATAGAGGAGAATATCATCTGCGTATAGGGAAATCTTATTTAGAGTATCTTTAGTATTATAGCCGTGTATTGCTGAATGAGATCTGATCGCTTGAGCGAGAGGTTCAATAATTAGGGCGAAGAGCATAGGCGACAGCGCACAACCCTGCCTTGTCCCTCTGTGAAGGTTAAATCAGGGCGAAAGTGATTGGTTAGTGAGTATTCTCGCACAGGGGTTCCTATATTAAAGCTGGATCCAATTTATGAACCCATCTCCAATATTACATTTCTGTAGGACCTTGAATAGATAGGGCCACTCAACTTGGTCAAAGGCCTTTTCGGCGTCAAAAGATATAACGGCAAGGTCCACGTTAGGTAACCTCTGAGAATACATAATGTTGAAGAGGCGCCTGAGATTGAAGAATGAGTTTCTGTTAGGGATAAAGCCGGTCTGGTCCGAATGGACCAATTTGCCAATTAAAGTGCTAAGCCTGTTAGCCAGAGTTTTTGCTAAAATCTTTTGGTCTGTATTAAGGAGGGATATTGGTCTGTATGACCCTACCTCTTCCGGATCTTTACCCTGCTTATGTATAACTGTAATAAACGCCTCATAATACCCCATAATGTCAATGTGGAATTATGAAAAAATGAAAAGCTGAAATGTCTTGAGTCATTAAATATTCAACCTCTTTGTTATGGCAAGCCTAAATAAGTTCAGGAGTATGTGCTTAACAAGCCACATAATAAGCTGCATGGACTCACTCTGTGTGCAATAATAGTGTTTAACGTGATTTTTGAATGACTACCTCATCTCTGTACCCCACACATACAATTATCTGTAAGGTCCCTCAGTCAAGCAGTGAATTTCAAACACAGATTAAACCACAACGAAAAGGGAGGTTTTCCAATGGCTCGCAAAGAAGGACACCTATTGGTACATGGGTAAAAAAAAAAAAGCTGACATTAAATATCCCTTGGAGCATGGTGAAGTTATTCATTACACCTTGGATGGTGTATCAATACACCCTGTCACTATAAAGATACAGGCGTCCTTCCTAAATCAGTTGCCGGAGAGGAAGAAAACCGAGGCCAATGGTGACTTTAAAACAGTTACAGAGTTTAATGGCTGTGATAGGAGAAAACTGAGAATGGATCAACAACATTGTAGTTACTCCACAATACTAACCCAAATGACAGAGTGAAAAGAAGGAAGCCTGTACAGAATACACATATTCCAAAACATGCATCCCGTTTGCAATAAGGCAGTAACGTAAAATTGCAAAAAATGTGACTAAGAAATGTCATGAATACAAAGCGTTATGTTTGGGGCCAATCCAACACAACACATCACTGAGTACCACTCTTCATATTTTCAAGCATGGTGGTGGCTGCATCATGTTATGGGTATGCTTGTCATCGGCAAGGACTAGGGAGTTTTTTAGGATAAAAATAAAAACTTGTTCAGTCTGCTTTCCAACAGACACTGGGAGACAAATTCACCTTTCAGCAGGACAATAACCTAAAACAAGGCCAAATATACACTGGAGTTGCTTTCCAAAATGACATTGAATATCCCTGAGTGGCCTAGTTACAGTTTTGACTTAAATCGGCTTGAAAATCTATGGCAAGACCTGACAATGGCTGTCTAGCAATTATCAACAACCAACTTGACAAAGCTTGAATAACTTTAAAAATAATAATGTGCAATTATTGTACAATCCAGGTGTACAAAGCTCTTAGAGACTTACTCAGAAAGACACACAGCTATAATCGCTGCCAAAGGTGATTCTAACATGCATTGACTCAGGGGTGTGGATACTTACAGTTCAAGTCGGAAGTTTACATACACCTTAGCCAAATACATTTAAACTCCGTTTTTCACAATTCCTGACATTTAACCCTAGTAACAATTCCCTGTTCTACGTCAGTTAGGATCACCACTTTATTTTAAGAATGTGAAATGTCAGAATAATAGTAGAGAGAATGATTTATTTCAGCTTTTATTTATTTAATCACATTCCCAGTGGGTCAGAAGTTTACATACACTCAATTAGTATTTGGTAGCAATGCCTTTAAATAGTTTAACTTGGGTCAAATGTTTTGGGTAGTCTTCCACAAGCTTCCCACAATAAGTTGGGTGAATCTTGGCCCATTCCTCCTGACAGAGCTGGTGTAACTGAGTCAGGTTAGTAGGCCTCCTTGCTCGCACATGCTTTTTCAGTTCTGCCCACACATTTTCTATAGGATTGAGGTCAGGGCTTTGTGATGGCCACTCCAATACCTTGACTTTGTTGTCCTTAAGCCATTTTGCCACAACTTTGGAAGTATGCTTGGGGTCATTGTCCATTTGCGACCAAGCTTTAACTTCCTGTTGCTTCAATATATCCACATAATTTTCCTTCCTCATGATGCCATCTATTTTGTGAAGTGCACCAGTCCCTCCTGCAGCAAAGCACCCCCACAGCATGATGCTGCCACCCCTGTGCTTCACGGTTGGGATGGTTTTCTTCGGCTTGCAAGAATCCCCCTTTTTCTTGCAAACATAACAATGGTCATTATGGCCAAACAGTTCTCTTTTTGTTTCATCAGACCAGAGGACATTTTTCCAAAAAGTATGATCTTTGTCCCCATGTGCAGTTGCAAACCGTAGTCTGGCTTTTTTATGGCGGTTTTGGAGCAGTGGCTTCTTCCTTGCTGAGCGGCCTTTCAGGTTATGTCGATATAGGACTCCTTTTACTGTGGATATAGATACTTTTGTACCTGTTTCCTCCAGCATCTTCACAAGGTCCTTTGCTGTTGTTCTGGGATTGATATGCACTATTCGCACCAAAGTACGTTCATCTCTAGGAGACAGAACGCGTCTCTTTCCTGTGCGGTATGACGGCTGCGTGGTCCCATGGTGTTTATACTTGCATACTACTGTTTGTGCAGATGAATGTGGTACCTTCAGGCGTTTGGAAATTGCTCCCAAGGATGAACCAGACTTGTGGAGGTCTACAAATGTTTTTCTGAGGTCTTGCCTGATTTCTTTTGATTTTCCCATGATGTCAAGCAAAGAGGCACTGAGTTTGAAGGTAGGCGTTGAAATACATCCACAGGTACACCTCCAATTGACTCAAATGATGTCAATTAGCCTATCAGAAGCTTGTAAAGCCATGAAATCATTTTCTGGAATTTTCCAAGCAGTTTAAAGGCACAGTCAACTCAGTGTATGTAAACTTCTGACCCACTGGAATTGTGATACAGTGAATTATAAGTGAAATAATCTGTCTGTAAACAATTGTTGGAAAAATTACTTGTGTCATGCACAAAGTAGATGTCCTAACCGACTTGCCAAAACTATAGTTTGTTAACAAGAAATTTGTGGAGTGGTTGAAAAACGAGTTTTAATGACTCCAACCTAAGTGTATGTAAACTTCCGACTTCAACTGTATGTAAATGAGATATTTCTGTATTTCATTTTAAATAAATTTGCACTTTGTCATTATGGGTTATTCTGTGTAGATAGGTGAGAAAATATATATTTAATCCATTTTGAATTCAGGCTGTAACACAACAACATGTGGAATAAGTCAAGGGGTATGAATACTTTTTAAAGGCACTGTAGAGAGATGGAGAGAGTCAAACAGCAGACTAGACTCTACTTTATGAGTCTACATTAGCAAGCCATAACAACAGTTCCTCCCAAAAATGTCCAGTCAACATTTCCCCCCCAAAACTATCATCATATATGCCTATAAAAAATTTAATGTGGCTCTTTATGTGCTGAGTATCACTTCACTGAATGGTCTTTGGCCAGGGAGTATTATGGTCCATTAAGGCCAACACAGGGTAATGGATCAGAACAAGTTACTGTATGATGAACTAGAGGAAGGAGGGTAGGAAGGAAGGAAGGAAGGAAGGAAGGAAGGAAGGAAGGAAGGAAGGAAGGAAGGAAGGAAGGAAGGAAGGAAGGAAGGAAGGAAGGAAGGAAGGAAGGAAGGAAGGAAGGAAGGAGAGTCAGCAATATAGATGGAAAGAAAGAAAGTATATGGTATAACTGAATATGTGGAGAGCAGTGAATCAGGACTACCTATTACTGGCTGACGTATAGAAGGTCCCTATTCAATAGGGTAAACACCATTCATTTAGAAGATAGGAGAAATGGGTCCGGGCTATTAGCAAAGAGAGGTGACTAAGTGAAAAGAAAAGAGAGAGAAAAAAGAAAGGAATATTACTGATGCAGAAAATAGAGGGAATTGGCTGCCAGTCAAGACTAATGGTGAAGAGAGGTGTGTGAATGAAAGCCTGAACTAGAAGTGGGGGCCACATTAAATCAGATTGCAGGCTGTGAATAGCCACAGGGGCACATGCATCAGACGTGAAAAGTGGACAACCACAATTATTCAAAAGAAATGGGTCCAGAATATAAAGAAAAACTATTTATAAAATAGGGGAATGAGATTGTGTTGGACACTATGGAGGAGGGTAATGATGTGTAAGATATTATTGTTAACTATTAGATAAAGATGTACACAGAGGGTGAAAAATGTAAATGAAAACTGTGTATGAAAATGGACTGGATCTGTTCATACATTTTTTCAGTTCGCTTATGAGTTCCTTGAGGTGTAAAATGTCAGTAATGAGCCTATCAAGCCCTATTCACCAAGGCTGTTCTCTAGTGCTGATAACAAACACTAAATCGATACTAAATCTCAGGAGGACAGAGTTTTTGTTTCTAACAGACAGAGATCATCTTGCCTCAGACGTAGCTAGGAGTGAGTGATTATGTAAGCTGTGTGTGAAGTGTGTGAAGCAAGCAGGAAACCTAGGGCTTTCGTGCGAGTAATTCAAATGCAATTGAGGGAAAAACACAGTTGCGACAGCACACCAGATGCGAGCCAGTTTCCCATGAACTTTAACTATTTTGGACTATTGAGATGAAGGAGAGGAGACAAGGAGAGGAAGCCACTTTAGACAATTGAGAGACTATCCAAGTCAACAGCCGGGCCACTTCTAGAGCCCTCTCAGTGCCACCAAACACATTGATAGCAGCACAGTGTCTCTCAGTTCTCTGTCAGCTGTTGTAAGCCTGCTGTGAAAACACACTGAGTAGATCAACAGTCTACAGTCTACAGTCACACACAAACGGATTGATTGTGATTGATGTAACGCAACGTTTATGATAGACAATGTAAACAAACATTACTTTTGTGGCCCTGGTTAAAGAAATATGAGCGTTGACTTAAAATCATTCACAAAGGAGTGACTTTTCTGTTATGAACTAATAAACACAGAATGCTAGTGACGAACACTCTAACTTCATGAAATCCAATATTGGAACCATGGAATAATCCCCAAAATTCAGACTCTTCCTGAAAGGAAAGCTAAAACAAGTATTATAAATATTTCAAACCCAGGTCTGACCCAGAGGAGATGTCAGTAGCGTAGCACGAATGTAGAAAATAGTAAAAATAAAGAAAAACCCTTGAATGAGTAGGTGTGTCCAAACTTTTGACTGGTAGTGTATATTTTCTAGGGGGGGACAGCTAACTTCCTGCAATTCTACACATTTAGCCTTGGGGAAAAGAGAACAATTTGCTGTTTTATAGCTAATCTCATGCTATTCTACACATTTTGCCATGAGGCTGAGAGAAAATGCTGCTGTTTTAAAGCTAATCTCATGCTATTCTACACATTTTGCCATGAGGCGGAGAGAAAATGCTGCTGTTTTATAGTTAATCTCATGATATTCTACACATTTTGCCATGAGGCTGAGTGAACAAATTACATTTTTAAAGCTAATTAAAGTTCAAATATAGGTGTGTTTACTATGATAAAGGCACTGGAGTATGA